>NW_021703784.1:103200426-103220997 GCF_005190385.1 Monodon monoceros
GTGTGTGTGTGTGTGTGTGTGTGTGTGTGTGTGTGTGTGTGTGTGTGACTGAGGGCCCAAGCAGTTTCTTATTTCTTCCTTTTTAGCCTATAATGTGCTTAGGAGGTCTGGGGGCTTTTAAACTGGAACTGAGACTGGGTAGAAGTTCTCATTAGCCTGTTTGGAATGGTTGGTCCATTTGGGAAGTCTCGAAAGGTGAGAGAGAGCACGTGTTTTATCTGCAAGCTGTGACCTCTGGCGGGGGTCAGTGATGGGAAAGGGCAGTTAGGTGCGCCGCCGAACAGGTGACGAACTCCCGCCTTCCCAAGGCACGTCCCCTGCGCATCTGGTCAGATTCCTAGGCTTTTCCGGAACGATTCCTAGGCACAAGCTACAGTGGTGGTTGGGTAGGCAGGACAGGCAGGGACCCCGTTACCCGTGAGGACACGGGCGCAGCCGGTCAGTGCGGAGCCGGGGGTCACGGGCTGCCCGGGGTCACCCGCAGGCTGGGCGAGGACCGTGGGCCTTCTGACCGTGGCTCAGCTTCCTGCTGTGAGTCCCGCGGGGACCGTGCTGCTCGCTGAGGCTGCCTAGCGCCCGCGTGCGTCACAGGCCTCAGACTGACTGCCCGGCCGGGGTCTGTGTGGCCACCCCCCGGCTCAGCCGCGTCCCTCTTGCAGAGCTACCTGGTTGGGTGGGCCCAGTTTCGGAAGAACCCCTGGCTGCTGGCCTACCTTGTGGTGCTGCTCGTGTCTCTCGTGGACTGGACCGTGTCGCTGAGCCTCATTTGTCAGGAGGTAGGTGGTGAGGAGACTCTGAGGGGGGCGGCGGGGAGCTCTGGGGGTTGGGGGGACGCGGCTGCCCAGGGGAACGGTGGGCGGGAGTCCCAAGGCCCTGCATCCGTCTGGCCCACCTGCCCGGCTCTGCCTGCCCCCCAGAGCACGTCAGTCACCCACGGGCCAGGGAGCTTGTCCCCATCCAGCAGATGAAGACGCTGAGGCCTGGGGGAGGTACAGGGCCCTGGGGGCGAGTTCCGGGGCTCCTGCCCTGCCTCAGCCGAGCTGGCAGCCCCCAGCCTTGCTGACGACAGCATCTTTGTTCCCCCCGAACGCCCGGAAGCATCGCCCTGTGATTTGATAGAGCAGAGCTGGGAGCAGTCGGTTTGGGGACATCCTGAGCCATCAGGGCTGGTTGGGGAAGCACCCGTCAGGTGCTTTAGTCGAGAGAATTTAACATCGGGCCTCAGACAGGGGATGAGTGAGCAAGAAATCGAGAAGGGGGCCTGGCGAACACAGACCTGCAGGCGGCAACCGCCCTGGCCCCCTAACCTGGGGCTAGGGGAGGAAAGGAAGGAGATTGGGGTTATGGAACCTGGAAGCTCAGGGGAGGGGCTCCGAGAGCTGGGACCCTGCCCGCTGGGGACGGGGTGCTGGCTCCTCCAGGAGGCGCGACCACGATGCTGATTCTGGGGGTGCCGGAGGAGGGGGATACTGGACGCCCTGGGTGCTGCCAGCGGGAGAATCAAGGTGACGGGAGACAGCGGGTCCCCAGCCCGTGCCTCCCGCCTCCTTCCCGCTAGGCAGGGGCGGCCGATGAAGGAGAGGTGTCAGCGGCGGGTCCTGGCCCAGCTCACAGCAGGGCTGCAGGGCGGTGGAGGGCGCAGTGCCCCCTGCAGCCCCCGTGCCTCCGCCGTGGCCCTGTAGGAGCGCGCCAGCACATGCTTCTCCCCGAGAAGGTGCTGCCATCTTCGTACCAAGGAGGAGGCCCTCACCCGCCCCCAGAAAGCGGACAGACACCAGCCTAACCACCGCCGGCCCTACTTCTGAGTGACCGTCTCATGTCACCTGAGCACTTGTCACCTTAAGGCTGGATTGTGAACCTCAGCACACCAAGGGGCCTTGCGTGAGATTAGGAAGGGGGGGGGGAAGGGGGCCACTGCTGGATACAAACTTGTGTCTGTGTAACTGGCCACGAAGACCCGCAGGCCTTGTGCGGTTAGTGGCCCAGGAGCCCAGCTGCCCCCTGCCCCAGCCCCACATGCCTTGGGTCCCCTTGTACGGGGACCCAGACTTTCCTTCCCGAGGGGCCTGGGTCCTCGGTGATCCTGGCTTTTTATTACTGGAGTTCGGTGATAATTTTTCATGTTGGACGCAGACCTCCCTGCCCCTCTGGGCAGCAACATCCCAATCTGTCCTTGGTAATTGGAGCTTTTTTGCCCGCACTGGCCCCCAACCCTCTTTTCACGAACAGTTGTGGTCCAGCCCAGTGGGCCCAGCGTGCGTCCCTGGTAGAAGCATCTCGGGAGCGGATGCTTCCGGACCAGCAGGGCCCGGGATTGTGGGGTGGGGAGTGGTGTCGCTGCTCCCATTTTGTCCTAGTGCTCAGAGCCTCTGCTGGTTTTCCCACCCCACCAAGGGCTGTTCCCCTCACCACCCCCCCGCCCCCGGCCCCGCCTCAGGGCCACCAGGCCCTCCCACAGGCCAGCTGCTTCGGGCTAGGGCCATGGTAAGGCCGGTGGGAGCTGTGGGCTGTGCCCGGGTTGGATGCAGCATTGGTCCTGAGGCTCAGACAGTGGTCCAGGGAGAGGCATGGAGGGCAGGGCAGGCAGAGCCCATAACCCCCGCCTGCATGTCCTTTGAGGACAGCTGAGGGCCTTGCTTGGGGAGGGGCTGGTGGGTCCCCGTGGGGGCCGACTGGGGGCCGGCTCTGGGCTCTGCTTCTGGCAGGGTGGGCCCCCAGTAGTGGCCTGGGTGGGGGGGTCCATGTGGTTGGCCCCGGGCGTCACCCCCGTCCCTGCTCTGTGGCCACTTTGCCTGGGGCCTGTGGAGATCGGTGCGGGGTGGCCAGGGGAGAGGCTGAGGACGTCCACAGATGTGTCATCTGTCCAGAGAGCCTCCTCCTGCTGCCTCGTGGTGGGGGGCACTCTCTGCCCCCCCCACACGTGTCCTCTCGGACGGTCTCGTCCCCAGACGCCCAGGCTGTTCTTTCCATGGCCCTGACCCCCTGGGAGTCATCACCTTTCTGGTCCGTACAGGGTGGACCCTGCCCTCTGTAAAGCTCCCCCTGTGGGACCGTCGCTAGGGGACTTTCCCGTGGAGGTTGTAACACCACACGCCGTCCACTTCTGGCTGGGACTGGTGCATCACCCAGAGCCGTCTGCACACCAAGCCCAAGGTGCTTCTCCGTGGCCAGCTGCTGGTCTTCAAGAGCTCCCCCGGCCTTGGGGCCTGCAGGAGGACCGGGGCCTCTGACCTGCTCCAGTCTGGTCTTCCCTGTCCTTTTGCACCTGATGGAGTCCTGCTTCCCCAGCCTTGTGGCTGGAGGGCCAGGTCACATGGTCTACTGGTCAGCTGATAGGCTGTACTCATGACTGCCATGGCTGTTCCTCATAAGAGACTAGTTCTCTGCGGATTAGTTGGTAGCTTCTTTCTAAAGGCTCAGAGGCCTAGGCTGTGATTCTCAGTGTGATTTAAACCTCGCCAGGGGCTTAGCTGGCACTGGGCTGGCTCTCCTTGCAGGCAGGTCACGTGGGAGCGTCTTCCCACCCTTCACGTGTGCCCCCTGCATCTGTGGCAGTGATGTGGCCCCAGCCATCGGGAAGGCCCTCGGTGGGTCGGGTTGGGCGGGGTGACTGCATCTGGAAGAAGCCGTGCTCTGGTCTGTGTCTGACTACAGGCGAGGGCCCAGCACCCGGGGAGTGGATGCGGCTGGACCTCTAGCTCCTGCTCAGCCTGGGGGACGGGCTAAAAGACTCCCGATATGGGCCCCAAGACTGGAGCTTTCGCCCGGGGGCAGCGAGCGGGTCGTGGGTGAGCTGGGGCCCTGGTCCCTCAGCCTGGGAGTGGGGCAGACCCCTGAGCCTCGCCCGTTCACTGCCGTTTCCTTCTCCCTTCTCAGTCCTGTCGGCAGCCGGGGCCCCTTCTGAGGGCGAGTGCAGCCTGGGGAGGCCGAGTGAGTCCTTGGGGCGCTCACGCTGCAGACATTCTGAGGGCCTACTGTGTGCTGCTGCTGGCGGGGCCTCGTTCTGTTGTGAGAGGGGCTGACGGTACCAGGAAGCACCAGATGTGTGCGGGGGGGGGCGAATATCGAGGCGAGTGGCGAGAAGGAAGGTCGCCCATGCAGCGCTGGAGGTGGCACTGACGGCCAGACGGAAGGGCCCGGTGCGAGCAGCCCACTGACGGCCAGACGGAAGGGCCCGGTGCGAGCAGCCCGCTGACGGCCAGACGGAAGGGCCCGGTGCGAGCAGCCCGCTGAGCGGGGGGGGGGGGGGGGGGGGGGGGGGGGGCGGGGGGGGGGGCCAGGGGGGCCGGGGGGGGGGGGGGGGGGGGGGGGGGGGGGGGGTGCCCTGGGCCTCCAGGCAGCCCCGGAGGGCTGGGCCGGGAGGCGACTCTATCAGCCTCTCGTTTCTGAGACAAGACCTCCATTAGGACGCGTCTGGAGTTGAGAGCTTGGGTTGGAGATTGAATGTGTTGTGACCCTTAAAATCCCAAGGACGGACATGTTCCCTGAGGCGTGAGGCCAGAGGGTGGGGAGGAGGGGGCGCAGGGCGTCCAGCGCATGGTCGGGCACAGAGGAGGCGGCCGGGGCGCAGGGCGGGGCAGCTGCCAATCCTGGCAGGAGGATGGGAGGTGACCTTGGGCTCAGAGGCCTGGCGGTCACCGCAGGTGGGTCCCCTGCCCTTGGACAGGAGGACAGATTGGCTGGGATGGGAGCGGGAAACAGGTGAACAAAGGGGCAAGTGTCGTTTTGGTTGCGAGTGGCAGGTTGTGGAAACACGTGGTGTTTGTGTCCACGTGGGGGAGGGAGGAAGGGCCCCTGAGGGGAGCCTCTGAGAGGCCGGGGTCCTGAGCACAGGAGGAGGGCTGTTTGACTGTGACAGGAGGGAGGAGAGGAAGGAGTGTGTGTGTGTGTGTGTGTGTGTGTGTGTGTGTGTGTGTGTTCACGTGTGTGTGTGAGTGGAGGTGTGGGGTTCCTGCTCGGTTTCTGTGCACCTGTGCTGGAGGCTGAGGCCCGGAGCCCAGCAGAGGGGCTGGGGGCTGCGGAGAGGAGGCCTGAGGAGCCCCCAGAGGGCAGGACAGCCAGCTTCACAGACACGTGCAGGGCGCCCGGCCGCAGCCAGAGTAGGAGCTGGGTGCCGGAGAGGCACGCTGGTCGCCCCCCTTCCCCGGTGCTGGCAGGTCTGGGGGCTGGGGTTCCGAGCTGGGCCCCGGGAGGGAGCGGGGAGGGTGTTGAGCCTGTAGGGTCAAGGCCGGGCACGCTGGGAGCCCGCAGACAGCCGGGGCCGGGGCCGTCCTCGTGCAGAGCATCGGGCCTCTGGGCCCGCGTGCCGTCTGCCAGCCCGCAGTGGCTGTGCTCAGGGTCCCGGGTCCTGGTCTCTTCCAGCCCGTGCGGGTGCGCCGGCTTCTGCGCCCCTTCTTCCTGATGCAGAACTCCTCCATGATGAAGAAGACGCTCAAGTGCATCAGGTGGTCACTGCCAGAGATGGCCAGGTGGGCTCTGGTGTCAGGTGGGCTGGCAGAGCGGGGCGGGGGCTCCCCTCCCCTGATCTGGGGAGGCCGGTGGGTGGGCGTTTGGGGGTCTCTGTCTCACACTCAGGGCAGCCCCCTAAATGACCTTGCTTTGAGCCCCACCCCCTGCTCCATCCTGCGGGCACTACCCACCTTGGCTCTGACCCCTCCCCTCCCCGCCATCCCCCACCCCACCCCCATGACTCACGTGGACGACCCTTCCCCGTCCGGCCCGGGTTAATGGAAGTGGCCTTTCCCCTCTGAGAGTCCGGGGGTCCTGGGACACTGCCTCTCCCGGGCCCCTGGGACACACCCTGGGCGGGAGGGCGGCAGGTCTGGGGCGGAGCAGGGACCTGGCCCAGGGCCTCGGCTGCGGGGAGGCCCCTGCGCGGCCAGGTCAGCTGTCCCGGAGCCCGCGCGCCCGGCGCTGAGTGCCGCTCTCGCCGCAGCATTGGGCTGCTGCTGGCCGCCCACCTGTGCCTCTTCACCATGTTGGGAATGCTGCTCTTCCCCGGCGAGAAGGTACCGTGCTCTCTGCTCCCTGCCCTGTTCCCAGCCGCGCAGGCTCCCTGCGGGGTGACGGACAGCGCCGGCCCGAGTTAATCCGCCAGGTCGTTCTCCGGCAGGCAGAGATGGGGACCAGGTTAGGCTGCCCGCCCACCTCGCCACCAGGAGGTCAGCAGGGCCCCCCCCCCCCCTGGAGCCCAGGCGTCTTTCTTCAAGCGGCCGCGTCTCCAGGGCGTCTGGCTCCTCGGCTCTGCCTGGCCGCCTCTTCATCCCCTTCCCAAGCCCCCCCTCTCCTGGGCCGGTTGCTTGGCCAGGGCTGTACCTCACTTAGATGGAGGCCCCTCAGACTAGCCATCAGGATGGCCCCTCTCACCGCCCCTGCCCGCCTCTCCAGAGGGCACCTCCCACCACTTCCTCCCCTCCCCGCGTGGGCCCCCTCCCTCCCAGCGCCTCACTGCTTCCCAGCCCCTGGCAGCTTGTTGCTGTGCGGAGGTGTCACCCGTGGGGCCTGCCTTGCATCTGCCGTCCCGTGTTCTTTCCTCATGTCCCGGCCGGGGTCACCGTCCTCCTCAGGGCGGGGCTGTCGTGCGCCTCTGTTCTGGGATCCTGCCCGGTGCTTGGCCAGGGCTGGTCTGCAGTGAGTTTGTGGCAACACTTGGGGGTTGTGGCCGTGCTGCCCGTGAGGGAAGACGAAGACCATCCCTCAGACCCCCGGGGAGGAGTTACGCTTCGCGCGTGCGCGCGCGTGTGTGTGTGCGTGTGTGTGTCTCTGTATATCTCTGTGGGTGCTGTGTGTGTGTGTGTGTGTGTGTGTGTGTGTGTGTGTGTGCGTGTCTGGGTGTTGGGGGCACCTAGGCTGTGAGGTGTGGGACTGGCTAACAGACTCTCAGGCCCCGCGTGTCTGTCCCGTGACCCTGCTGTTCGCGGAGCCCAGGACAGGGCGGGTGGGTGCACTGGGCGCGGGGGGCTGGGGTGGGCCTCTGACCTGGGAACGCTGAGGGTTCCAGGGTGTCTGCTAGAGGGCTGGCCCTTGGGCGGCAGCCGGGAAAGCGGCTTTGCAAGGCTCCCCAAGTGATCAGGTGGTTTTGTATGTCTGGGCGCCACGCCTTCCACCCACACTGGGTGGAAGGCACACGGCACGGCGTGTGGAGAGTCTGGCTGAGAGCCGGCTGGCTGGCCCCCGCGTGGGCCCTCTCTGTGTCTAGGCTGTGATGCTCTCTGCCAGGCTGGCCGAGAGCTGTTCACCCGCTGCAGTGGCTGGTGTCCGTGTGGGTGTGTGGCATCCCCGGACGCTGGCCCTCGGGCCCGGAGGTCCTGCGTTAGGTCCTGTCCGGCCTCAAGCTCAGAGCCCGCTGGGAGGCGATGGGGAGGTGCGAGTCTGGGGCTGCTGAGCCTCGGTGGGTGGTCCTGGCTTGCTGGGTCCCGGGCCTGGGCTTTGGTGGCCTAAGGCCCGGACAGCACCTCAGCGCTGCCACGTCCGTTCCACAGGACGACAGGCGGGACAGGCAGCGGCTGACCTACTTCCGCAACCTGCCCGAGGCTCTGACCTCCCTCCTGGTGTTGCTCACCACCGCCAACAACCCTGATGGTGCGTGACCGGGAGGGTGGGGCTGGGCTAGGGGCCCTGTTGGGTGGGGGCGGGGTGGGGGGCGGAGTCAGCGCTGAGCCCCAGAGCCCAGCTCAGGGGGTGGGAGCCCCTAAGGCCTTTTTGTGGAGAGCTGGGGAACCCAAGTGTGATGCTGGAGCCTCCCTCCTACCTTCCTTTCCTTCTTGATTTTCTTTTTCTCTTTTTCTAGTTTCCCTTCTCTCTCCGACTTTTTCCCTTTTTCTTCCCTTTTCTTCCCAATTTTCTTTCTCTGTTCCGTTCTCCTCTTCCCCTTGTTGTCTGTGTCCTGAGAAGCTAGAGGTGGACCGTGTTCTTTGTGTGGTGATGGATCAAGCTGTGCTCAGCGGGGCCCTTGGTGGTCTCCTCTTGGCGGCCCAGCCGTGGGGTGAGGCTTGGCCGCACCGCGTGTCAGAGGCCCTGGGGTCTCCGGTGGCTGTGACGCTCACCGTGTCAGTGTTGCTGTTGGGGCCTCTGTTCGCTCGGGCTGGGGATGTGGCCAGGATGGGGTGGTCACGGTCCTCTGGGGCCCAGCTGTGGCCTGGCCGCCCTGGCTGAGGCCTTTCATCGTGGGCCCGGATGGTCACTGACCATAGAGACCCTCCCAGGAGGGTAGCCACTGGCTTTCATACCTGGGGAGAGCTGCGCTCGGGACGCTGAGCACCATCCCCACGTGTCCTGTGAGTCCTCGAGTCACCCAAGGGAGAGCTGAACTTTCAGCCTGGGAGGCATGGTCATGGGGAAGCCTAGAGGATGAGCATCCTTGAAAGGTAGTGAGTTCCCTGTCCCCTTGGGTGTGCAAGCAGAGGCGTGAGGAGCAGAGTTGGACAAGAAGACCTCCCAGCTCTCCTAACACAGGGCCCTCCTTTCTGTTGAGAAGGCAGTGGTGTGAGGCAACGAAGGGAATCAGACTGGACACTGGATCTGTGGGTGTGTTTTATTTCCTTTAATTTCTTTCAGTGATGATTCCTGCCTATTCCAAGAACCGGCTCTACGCCATCTTTTTCATAGCCTTCACCCTGATAGGTGAGTCTGGGCAGGTCTGCAGGGTCACATGGGGCAGACGAGATCCCGAAAACTCGGGGCTGGGTGTACTCCCCAGACCCCGCAACTTCACCTCAGTGGACCCCCTGACCCTGTGACCGCACCTTGGCGGGACCTCCCCAGTCCTGTAACTTCATCTCTCTGTGGCCCGTCCGTGGTTTTCATTCTGTGACCACCGATGACTTGTCCTCAGTGCCCCTGCTGGGCAGGCCAGGTGGCGCCCCCATCCGCAGACGAGGCCCCCAGGCCCCAGGCCCTGTCTCTGCCCATCTGGGCCTTTCTCGCTGCTCACCTTCTTGCTATGCCCGTGTCGACCCTCTGGGCCCCCAGCGCTGGTGATCCTTCCAGACTCTGCCCCTGCCCGTGTGCTCACCACTCACCATGGCCTCTTCCTCTCCAAGGGAGCTTGTTTCTGATGAACCTGCTGACGGCCATCATCTACAATCAGTTCCGGGGCTACCTGATGGTGAGCTGAGCTGCCCACCCTGCCCGGCTGTGAGGGGAGCTGTCCCTGGAGGCCTGGCGGGAAGCTGACCAGCGGGGGGCCAGGGGGACAGGGTCCGCAGTGGCCTCAGCACTGCCCCGGCTCCCTCTTGTGGGTGAGGGGGACTGGGCCCATCCTCCCTCCCTGCCCCCCAGGAGGTGCTGTCCCCAGCGCCACCCTGGGGTCCCTCCCCTGCCCCGCCTCCTCTAGAGGGAGCTGCAGTTTTCTTGCAGTGACTCCCAAACCCACCTTGCAGGGGGGCCAGGGACCCCAAATCTGCTGAGAAGAAACGCATACCTTAGTGAATTACACAGCGAGTGGCTATCGGCAGGACCAGCCCTTGTTGTTGGGGATTGTCCCTCTGACGCCCATGGGGCAAGGAGGTGCTCCCCAGGCTGCCGGTGGGCAGGGGCTGCCCGGGGACAAGGGGCTGGGCGGCTGGGGAGAGGGCTGAGCCGAGCGCCTCAGAGCCATACCCTTTGCAGAAGTCTCTGCAGACCTCACTGTTGCGGAGGCGCCTGGGCATCCGGGCTGCCTACAAGGTCCTCTCGTCCATGACGGCAGAGGGAGGAGCCCACCCCGAGGGGTGAGTGTGGGGCTCCAGCCCTCTTCCCCTGGGGCTGCCCTGTGGGGAGGTGTTCACGGGGGGGGGGTGTTTCCTGAGCACCCACTCTGCGCCGAGCTCCCTGCTGGCAGCAGGTTGCAAGGCTCCTTTGGGATCACGAAGACGTCCCTGGGCTCCAGGGTTTCTTTCCATGGTCCTTGCGTCTGAGTTAACTCGTGTGTCCTCGTGACCCACTGGAGATCCCTGGCTGGTGAGGGGCCGTGTGCTCTGACCTTCCCCCCTCCATGGGCACCCTTCCCACACCCTGGTGCTGTGACTCGTGTCACACATCGGGACACACATCGACTCTGCCGCCTGGCTTGGAGGCCGTGTCACTGGGGAAGCTTCAGTGCCCCCTGCTCGTTAGCCATGGGGCCTGTCGGATTGCACCCCTTTCCCAGCTTCAGCTGCTCCTCTCTAAGGTGGAAGATGAGGTCTCGGGGTTTTGGACACAGGAGGACCATGAGGCGCTCCTTCTTGGAGGCCCTGTCATCGCCCAGGGCTGCTCAGGCCAGAGGTTGGGGCGCCCAAGGGTGCTGAGCTGGCTGGGCTCACGGTGGGGCGTTTTCCCCACAGAGTCGGGGTGAAGCCCCAGGACTTCCTGCAGGTGCTTCAGAAAGTCCAGCTGGACAGTGACCACAAACAGGCCATCACGGAGGTACCGGTCCCCCCGCCCCCCGGGGCACTTCCCCTGCCAGTGCCTCTGGGCTCTGGGCGTCAAGTGGGTGTCATTTCGGATCAGCCGGGCTGGCCCAGTCTGGGTGGGGCCGGGGGCAGCTCCCCCCCTCCTGCCCTCAACCCAGCTGCTCCGTTGACCTGTGCTTTCCTGCTTTGCAGAAGCTGCATTCCCGCAGTGGGGACCTGCTGTCAGCTGACGAGTTTCAGAAGCTCTTCGATGAGTTTGACAAAAGGGTGATTAAAGAGGTAACGGGCCAGACTGGAGTCACCTGCCCAGTGCCAGGGCCACCCAGGGTTAGGGGGAAGTCCTCAGTGTCTGTTGGCATTGATCATCTGGGCCACGCTTAGTGACCATTGCCAGGACTTGCCTTCCCAGGGATTCTGGTCCTTAGGATGATACGTGGGAACAGAGATGGTGTGGCTCTTGGGGAGATTTTGTTGACCTCATGAAATTCACAGACCACAGGGACTGTTGTCTTGACCCAGAGGAACTTTCCAAACAGTTTTCTCCGTCTCCGTGATAGACTTTTATCCTCTTCCCATGTGTCCTAACCTGCGAGGTTCCTGAGTTTGTCTAAAACCTTTGTTTGTTGTCCTTGACACTGAGTTTTAAAGTTACCAAATGGGCCTCAGCATCCAGCTCAGTGCTGTGTCCATAAGACCCTGGACCGCCTGCATTTTACGTAGCAGGTTTCTGGGAGGCGGGGGCGCGGGGTGGGGTAGGTGAGGGGGGTGGCAGAGGTGCTGAGAGACAGCCAAGCTGTTCACAGGCAGACCGTGGGAACAGTGGAGGGGGCTGCCACTGCAGCCACTTGGCCTTGAGAGGGCCAAGCCGGACTCGAACGGGGATTGGAGTGAAGAGGTGGAATCAGACATCTCCTGCTGATCGGACTCCTAGCAGCTCTGTGTCACCGTTGAGTCAGTCAGCTCAGCTTCTGTAACAAATACCACAGCCTGGAGGTGCTTAAGTAACACGGCTTATTATCTCCCAGTCCCAGAGGCTAGAAGTCTGAGATCCTGGTGTGGGCAGGGCTGGGTCCTCCTGAGGCCTCTGTCCCTGGCGTGTAGACAGCCGTCTTCTCACTGTGTCCTCACAGGGTCGTCCCTCTGTGTGTGTCTCTGTCCCGGTCTCTTCCTCTTATAAGCACCCCAGTCACGTTGGACTAGGGCCCCACCCCAGTGACCTCATTTCCCCCTAATTTCCTCTTAGGAGACCCTGACTCCAAATACAGTCACATCTGAGGTTCTGGGGGTCAGGATGTCAAAATTTTGGGGGATACATCTTAGCCCACAACAAAGGTCAGCTTCTCCAGGTCTTGTGGTCAGCCTCTGTGGCCTCAGGCCCCGGTCAGAGGTGGTTTTCCTAAGAACATGTTTTCCTGAGGTCTTTCCAGGTCACCTGGAGGCAGGCCCTGCTAGGCCTGGAGCTCTGGGCGGTGCGTCCGTGGCATGTCTGTTGTCAGCAGCATCCTCATTGTGGCACCCTCGGGACATGGGAGTCGGTAGTAGGGACACACAGGCGGACACTTTGTATGTTAGTGCATGTCGCACCTCTCTTGGGAAGAGGCTAGGCAACAGTGTCTGCTTCCAGGTGACTCGAAGGAAATAGTAAGTATGTGCCATCAGATGCAGATTTTGCAGAAACTGTGACACTGGGTCCTCAAACGATAGAAGATCAGGAAGCACCTTTCTAGATGATGCCCCTCATCCTGGGGCAGGAGGTTTGCTGGGCCCAGGACGCAGCTCTCGGCAGCTGTCATGCGATCCAGCCCTTTTACGGGTTCAGGCTGACCTGGGCAGGAAGACATCTGGGAAGGCGGGCTCCTTTCTCAGGGTTCGCTCGGTGGGGTCCACTGGGCCAGCCAGGCTCTCCCTGGGCACTTGCCTGCTGGCCTGTAGGATGCTGCTGGGTCCGGGTCTTCCAAAACCGACTCTCCCTTCGTCTTCTGGCATCAGGATCTGATGATATCAAAAAGGAGGTGCTGTGGTTGTGACTGGCAGAGCAGGGCACATGCTGGGCACCGACTCAGGGATGGTCTAACACGCAGGCCACGCCCCTGCCCTAACCACGCCCCTGCTCTGGCCACGCCTTTCCTAGTGTGGTCCATGCGATGTTCTCTCTTCTCACAACTCCCTGGGTCTAAAGTCCAGAATTGTGATTTGAGGTGGGAGTTTGGGTCCTAGAGGTTTGGGGAGCTGTGGTGTTCTTGCCTTGGTTTTATGACAGCCTCTTACAGGGGGGCAGGCAGGTGCTTCACGGATTGTTAGCGTGTGGGGGCTGGTCCCAGGTGCCCTGGCAGCCTGTGAATTTGGAATCGCTGCTGGAGAGAGGCATGCTACAGGCAGGCTGATAACCAGGAAAACGTGAGCCTTCCACGAGAGCCCTCCCGTGTGTGGTCAACCCCTGTCCATCAGCCTAGCCTCCAGTACTGGTCGGTTCTTGCTAACTGGTTGTAGAGAAGGCACTGTGCCAGCTTCCGAAAGTCTGTTTTTCTTTTAATAAGAAGCTTTTTGGGTTAAAAGCGTAGCAGTCATTCATTATAGGTAGTAGAGAAAAATAGAAAACCCCACCCAGCTGTCCCCCTTCCCAGAGACAACCACTGAAATCATTTCAAGGTCTGTTATTTCTTGATAACAAGGTAATCTATGAGTCCATACTTCTTGTAACCATTTAAACATCATGGATAATGCTGATATCTCTCTTGGCCAATATATCAGTCTGGGTCCAAGCAGGAGACAGAAACCACACAGTGGGTTTAGCAGGGCAAGTTTAACATTAAGAAGTGTCAACTGTGATGAAAGAGTAACTGTAAGATACGAGGAAACTCTGCGGTACCTGAGGGGTGAGGGAGATGCCTGAGGAAGAGTAGAGTTGGGAGGGGGCGTCTTCCCCAAGGCCAGGGTTCACACTCCCTTGGAGAAGTTGTGGTCCAGCCCACAGGGTGACAGAGACGTTTGCCGGTTTGCCCGGCCTGGAGCTGGTCTGCAGTCACTGGGCAAGCAGGAAGCCACCCTCTGGGGTGCAGCAGGGATGGGTGCGGGTGCAGAGGGAATTGGTACCTAATTCTCTCTGCACCCGCACCGTACTAGTGTGGGCAGGTGCCTCTGGGCACCAGTTCCCACGTGGGGGACTGTGGGAAGATTGGGAACGTTCACTGGGTAAGGCTGTGGCTGTTTGTCACCGAGGGACCATGTGTCTGAGTGTGGGGCTGGGTCAGATCTCCATGGGTGTCCTCATGCCACTTGAGATGTGGCTATCGTGACAGAGAAGCTGAGTGTTTAATTTGATCGGATTTAAATTTAAATCAAGTGGCCACGTGCAGTGAGCGGCCCCTGCGTGGGACAGCGCAGGCGCGGTCCATCTCATTCTGCGGTGACCGCCCTGCGCCTCTGTCCTGGCTCTGTGGGGTGCCGAGCATGGGAGTGCTGGGTCTGACGGGTGTCTTCACGTTAGTATTTGTTGCCTAATTGCCTTCCTTTGAGTTCCACTCCAGCCTGGTCACCGTGTGTGAGGTCCCTTCGTTCTGTGCTGAGTTTTCATAGTTATTAGCTTGTAATTTATACATGTATTTCCACATGGCGCTTTGCATACATTTAAGACGACTGTGTGATAGTCCGTCACGGGTTACTTACAGCATCAGTGGCCGTCTGGGTTATTTCCACCTCTCTTGGTGTTAGAAAGACTGTGATGAACATCTTTGCGCATAAAACCGTTACTGTGTTTGAGACGATTTCCTTAGGCTGGAGAGCCTGGGATAGGAAGTAAGGGAGGAAGAGGTCAAATCCCAGGATAAGGGGGTACAGGCATCGTTGGGCCCCTGTGGCCATGGCCACCTCTGGCATGTTTCTGAGCGTGTGTGTCCCCCCAGCACCCGCCGCGGCCCGAGTACCGGTCTCAGTTTCTGCAGAGTGCCCAGTTCCTCTTCGGCCACCACTACTTTGACTACCTGGGCAACCTCATGGCCCTTGGAAACCTCGTGACCATCTGTGTGAGTGAGGATTTGCCCTGGCGTCTCCCACCCCCTAGATCTCTCACTTGCCCTTCCTCCTGGCTTCGGGGCTGAGTTGCCGTCCGCTCTGGCTCCACAGGTGTTCCTGGTGTTGGATGCACATGTGCTGCCCAAGGACCGTGACGACTTCGTGCTGGGGGTGAGCTTTCCAGCCGTGCGGGGTGCTGGGGAGTTAGCGGGGTAGAGGGCACAGCCTCCCCACCTGGGGCCCCAGGTCCCTGGGAAGCTGGGCTGTCCTAGTGCATCACAGGGATGGCCCAGGGGTCGGGGTGCCGGCCGTGGGAGGGCAGCCGGGAGCCCGTGCAGAGCCCTGCGTGAACCGGCATGCAGGCCGGACGGCGGAGGGAGAGTTGTATAGAGAGAATTCCTTTCCTAACATTCTGAGGTCTTGTCAAACACCTTAGGAACTTAAAAACAATTTTTCCGTTTTGGATTTTAAGCAAAAAGCTGTACACGCCGCCCCCGCCCCCATAATGCCAGACCTTCACAAAGCATGCATTTTAAAGTTTATTTTAATGAAAAATATTATGAATGATATTAAGTTGATGAAAACCATTGAACGTTCTCTAATTATATAAGAAAAGCTTGATTTGTCCAATTAAAAAGTGACACATCAGGTCATGTATGTTAAACATAGAGTTAAACTTACGACATCAAAACTGAGGAAATGGCTTCTTGGCCTGCTGTTTGAAGTTCCTCTATTTTACACTTAAAATCAAGTTTTCTACTTTCCTAATTTTTTTTTTTCCTGGATTCGACAGGAATTGTTCAGTCTCCTCTGTGTGAATAACATATTGCAGAGGTGGCTGGTTTTTATTCCTGACAAATGTCAAGTTGGATACAGCTGACCTGTATTTCATCTTTTTTAACAATAGTTTTGTTTTGTTTTGTTTTTTGCGGTACGCGGGCCTCTCACTGTTGTGGCCTCTCCCGTTGCGGAGCACAGGCTCCGGACGCGCAGGCTCAGCGGCCATGGCTCACGGGCCCAGCCGCTCCGCGGCATGTGGGATCCTCCCGGACCGGGGCACGAACCCGTGTCTCCTGCATCGGCAGGCGGACTCTCAACCACTGCGCCACCAGGGAAGCCCCAACTATAGTTTTTTTAAGCACTTGAGTCAGCTTGATTGCTTATGAGAGGCTTCTGGTCAGATCAATGCCACGTAGGGTTCTTGAGGTGACTGCAGAATTCCATCATTTTATGCCCCTTGATAACTGCTCATAATGTTTATTCTTCTGCCTTTAACGGTGATCTCTGTGTAGGTGTGAATGAGACAGCATTGGCTAAGAATATAGAATTTAGACTGGACACCGGACAAGGTGACCGCAGTGCTCAGATGACCCCATGCCCCCCATCACCCCGCCGTGACGTAGCCCCCTTTAAGGGAAGAGCTACTTGATACTTTACTTACTGGCTTCAAAAAAGACAGTGACCCCATAGCCTGAGACCAGCTTTGATGGTGAGGCCTCCTAAACACATCCCCCAGCGACTGGGAGGATGCTGCTGGGAGCCAGGAGGTTCCGTTAGGGAAGGACACTGCCCGGTGTCCCCAGGAGATTGGACCAGAGGGGCCAGGTTGGAGGCAGAGACCCCCGAGGAGGTGTGGGTGACCCAGGCCCTGCCAGCATAGAAATGATGTGGGGTTGGGAGACACTGGGCCTGGGGGGTTGAGGGCCCGTCGGATGGTGGGGGGAGTCTGGGTCGGGGGATGCAGACGTGCGAATTGTTGTTGAAGCCGTGCACGGGGTGCAGGTCACCCCAGGAGAGGCTATGGGTCAAGAAGGGGGCTCTGAAGATGCCCGTGTCTGGGGCTGCGGGGGCGTCGGGAAGAGCAGCCCAGGGGGGCTGAGGAGAGGGTCACGTGGCTCCGGCAGGGGCGGGGCTGTCTGCTTCCCGGCCAGCCCCCGTGTGCAGCAGGGCGGGATCCAAGGGGCCCTGTGGCGTCCAAGCCGCGTGGATCCCTCCTGGGCCCCATTGCAGTGGGGGGCTGGGCAGGGCGCAGGGGCGGCACCGGGACTGAACGCCAGGTCCCGCTTCTCCCTTTTCAGATTCTCAACTGCGTCTTCATCCTGTACTACCTGCTGGAGATGCTGCTCAAGGTGTTTGCTCTGGGCCTGCGGGGGTACCTGGTCTCCTGCAGCAATGTGTTCGACGGGCTACTCACCGCCGTCCTGCTGGTAAGTCCTGCTGGTAAAGTCTGAGACGGGCCGAGGTGCGCTCTCGGGTGGGCGGTGAGCGCTCGGCGTCTGGCTGGGCCCGGGGGCCGCGGGCACTGGGGCTCCCGCCTCCGGTGACACAGGGGCTGGCCTCCCCCGGGTGAACTGCTTGGCGGGCGGCTGCAGGAGGCTGGTTTCTGCTGCATCTGCGCATCGTGGGTGGAGGTGTGCAGCGGTGGCAGGCTGCCTCTCCTGACCCCTGAGGGAGGCCCGGAGGGAACCCGCAGTCCCCGCTGGCCAGTGGGGCCTCGACGTTGGTGAGGGGAGGGCAGGGGTTCTCGGGCACCACGGGTCTCGGGTCTCGGGACACCTTCCCCAGGGCCTGGGGGAGTGAGGGGCCATGCCCGGTGTGCGTGTCACAGCAGTGATATTGGCGTGACACGTATTCGTATTTGATGGATTCGAGCCGTGGGCCCCTGGGAGCAGGAGGGAGACAGCTGACCGAGTAGCTTCTCCCGTGCCCGGGACTCAGCCGGCCCTTCCCGAGCCCTGCCCTTCGTGTGTGCAGCCCGACGCCTGAGGCCAGGTGTCTTTCTCAGCTGCAGGATGTCCCCACGTGGCACCCACCGTGGGGATAGGACCCCCTGGTCCTGATTGCTCCCCGGAACCCCCTTTGGGGACAGCGTGTTAGAGCTGCCAGTGGGCCTTTGCCGTAGCGAGCTTCTTTTCTTTTGTGATTAAAGGTTTTGGAGATCTCAACTCTGGCTGTGTACCGCTTCCCACACCCGGGCTGGTATGTGACTGTGGAGGACCCAGGGAGGCCTGGCTAGCGCCCCGGGGAAGGGTGTGCGCCTGGCTTCCGGCCGCTGGCCCAGGCAGCTCTAGAGCCAAACGCCCGACTCTCGGGGGGGGGAGCGGCCGCGGCTCCTGCCCTGCTGAGGCCTACGGGGACAGGCCCCTTCTCATCGTAGCCGCCTGCAGAAGGGTAGCGTTCCCAGAGCCGGGATGGGAAGCTGTGGAGGTGCCGCTTGCAGTGCCCTGGCTCAGCGCCCCCTGACCCCCACCCCAGGATGGGACACGGGACCCAGGTGTGCTGGGGGCCAGAAGCAGGGAGGACCTGGGGGCACTGGAATCGGACTGGGGCCCTCCTCTGGTTGGAGGCCCTGTGACCCGGGGTTGTCACCTCCCACTCTGGGTGTCAGTTCACCTCCCTGTAGATGGCAGGGATGGCCCGGGGCTCGCTGAACTCACGCTGCTACCAGTTCTAGCCGCACAGAGCGATGGACATCTGGCCAGGGGTCCCAGGGCGCCTCGCGGTGTGGCTTGTGGCAACCTTGGGGTCTCTCTGCCCAGAGTACAGCCGCCAACAAGCACGCGTGCCGACCTTGGGCCCTCGGGCAGCCCTGGTGTCTTGGTCCCTCTGCTGGGCTGCTTCCGTCTCAGTGGAGCAGCTGGGAGTTGCCCGAGATGGGGGTGGGGCCCCGGGAAGGGTCTGTGTCGGGAAGACGGGGGCCGTGCGGTCCTCAGTGGGGACCTGTGCCCTGGGAGCAGTGGGGCTGCTGCACCGCCCGGCACCTTGGGGCCGGCTCACCTTGTTTCTCAAGTGCACTAAAACCTGCATTGGGGAGGCGGGGTGAGCTGGGGTCGGGGGGTAACATCTTGGGTGAGAATGGGTTTAAATTTAAATAGAAATGAGAGGCCAGTAAGGCCATGAGAGACACCAAGGGGATGGGGTCAGGGCTCGGGATGGCTCAGAGGTTAGGGAACGGGGTCAGAGGATAGGGGATGGGTCAGGGCCCCACCTCTCCCAGCTCTGCTGGGACCTGAGCTGGGCGTCCGGAACCTCAGTGTTCTCCCGTGTAGGACGGGGGTTGGGTAGCCCTGTGGCACTGCGGCGGGCTGTGCCCTGGAAGGTGTTGCCGTGACAGCCCTGGGGCTGCAGGCGTGGGCGGCTCAGGCTCTGCCCTCCTGTCACGATGGAGCTTTTCCGGTTGGCGTTGGCTACGGGGCGCGTTCCCGGCACTTCTGTGGCTCTCTCTGAGTCCCTGCGTCTCTGTCTCTGGACCACGTGTCTCCCGTCTGCCCCTCGCTGGCCTCCCGGCCTCCTCCAGCCCATCTCCATGTGTCTCCGCAGGAAGCCGGAGGCGCTGGGCCTGCTGTCGCTGTGGGATGTGACTCGGCTGGTGAACGTGCTCATAGCCTTCCGTTTCTTGCGCATCATTCCCAGCATGGAGGTACCGCCCCCGCCTGTGCACGCCGTGACCTTGCCCTGGGAGTGGGTGTGCCAGGCGGGCAGGGACGGGGCCGAGCACTGTCCACCCTGCCCACCTGCCCCCGCCCCCTGGGGCCCTTCGGGCTGCGGCCCCGCCCTGCACTGCGGCTGGGCCATGCTGGTGGCGGTTGGAAGTGTGAGTGTCCAGCCCTGCTTTGTGGGTGAGGACAGCGAGGGGGTGCAGGCGGGACCCGTGTCGGCCAGTTGCAGGAGTGGCCTCGTGCTCCTTGGGGTCCCTGACCTTTGCAAGGAACTGGTGTGCTCCCAGGCATCCCGCGTTTCTGAAAGGCCTTCGGCACGGGCTGCTGGTGGCTACTGGTGCTCGTTTCCAGGACCCCCAGAGCAGGAGTGGGGTGGCCTGTGACCGTCTCTGAGCCTCGGTTTCTCTTAATGTTCCCACCCGGAGTAACACCCACCTTGAGGGGAGGGGAGGGGAGGCGGCAGTCGGGTGCTCAGGCCCAGCTCCCGCCTGGCATGGAGGCTCCCGTCTGCTTTCCTAAGCACTTTTCAGGAGAAAAGAAACCAAGGACATCTGACCCGTTTCTAAGTGTCCAGGTCCTTCCCCTGTCCATGTCTGCCCTTCCTACCAAGCTGTGCTCCTGACCTGTCAGGGGAGTGACCTGTCACCCAGGGGTATTTCCCATCTGAAGGTGGCTCGGAGGTCCTGGGTGCAGAGGGGGGGCTGCTGCCCTGAGGCCTTCATACACACACACACACACACACACACCCCTGTGCGATTATACACACGCATACACATAGTGTACGCAGGCATGTAATCACACACACAGCCCCACAAGCACACATACAATTATACACACACACACGTAATCACACATCCACACAAGCACACGCGTCATCTCACAGATACACGTGACTATACACGTGCATACACCGACACGTGTATGTGTGTAAGCACACAATTGTACACACACGTGCATGTAATCACACACACACAATCATACACTAGAGCACACACAATATACGCTTATACAAGCACGACTGTATATACATACACAGTCACACGTGTGCACTCACACACATGCGCGATCACCTGTACACACGTGCTCACATGCATGTACATACGTGCACATAAATCACATGTGCACACACGTACAGCATGGTCCCCGCCTGCTACCATCCAGCGCTGTGTTCTCCTGACTTACCAGGTGGGGTAACCAGGCTGCTTGGAAAGCCCTTCTCCGGGGCTCGGGGCAGCCTGTAGCCAGGGTTCCTGATGGGGTCTCTGAGGCCCCATCTCAAACCCTATCACCCGGGGCTGACTGGCCATCTCCAGGTCGGCATTTCTTAGGAGCCTCCAGACCAGGGACGAGCTGACCCAGCCTTAGTGGGTTGGTGGGCAGTGTGGGCCGAGGCCCTGCGCACCATGGCTTCACCAAGGGTCTTGGACTTAGACCCATCTGAGGCTGGGTGGGTGGAGGTGTCTGCAGGGAAGGGGGTATATGCATCTGGGTGGGTGGGTATATACAAGTGTGAGTGTGTATGGGTGGGCACAGAGGTGTGAGCGTGTGTGTGCACAGGTATAGGTATACAGGTGTGTATGGGGGCCTGTGGGTGTGTACAGGTGCGTGTACAGGTGAGGTGTGTATGGGTGTGTGTACAGGTGAGGTGTGTATGGGTAGCTGTGGGGTGTGTGTACAGGTGTGGGTATACAGGTGTGTATGGGGGCCTGTGGGTGTGTGTACAGGTATGTGTACAGGTGAGGCATGTA
>NW_021703784.1:103221007-103308710 GCF_005190385.1 Monodon monoceros
GTACAGGTGTGTGTGTGAGGCCTTGGGTGTGTGTGTACAGGTGTGTATGGGGGCTGTGGGTGTGTTCAGGTGCGCGTACAGGTGAGGTGTGTCTGGATGCCTGAGGGGTTTGTGTACAGGTGTGTGGGTTGGGAAGTCACCAGTCTCCTCTTACCTTTCTAGGTCAGCGTTGGGTGGTGGGCGGGTTGGTGTCACCTCAGTGGGACCAGGAGGAACTGGGTCTGTGCTTTCTCCCCGTTTCAGCTGATGGCTGTGGTGGCTAGTACCATCCTGGACCTGATCAGAAACATGCGGGCTTTCGGCGGGATCCTGGCGGTGAGTCTAGCTGCCTGCGCTGGCCCCTCGGGGGAGCGGAGCTGGACTGTTGGATGGGGAGCCAGGGCTCAACAGGAGGCTGGTGGCTTTCGGAAGGAGGGTCCCTGTGTTAGGGGAGCGGGTGACCAGGGCCCAGGAAGCACAGGGTGGGGCAGGAAGCCAGAGAGAGGAGCTCAGGGCTGGTCTGGCTGGAGGCGCTGCCTGACCACACCCCTTCCCCAGCCGGAGATCCTCTCGGTCACTTCTGAATCCCTCCTGTGTCCTGGGCCAGGGGCCACACTGAGAAGATGAAAGATGTAAGAGGCACCAGGGACCCCTCAGGGCCCACAGAGCCCCCAGTGGGGTTTGGTCGACCATCCTTGCTCAGAGGGATTTGGGGAACTCACAGTCACTTTTGCTGAGAGAGCCGTGATGTCCCCCCGCCACCCCTGGGGTCAGCCCTTCCCCTGCCGCCGCTGTTGACTCTACCCTGTGGCCCAGGCGGGGCAGGGCCCGGTGAGCAGGGGCCCTGGGTGCTGCTACAGGCACGAGGCCTGGAGGGCAGGAGGGAAGGTGACAAAGCCCTGCTGCTTCTTGTTTTGGACAGTAAGGGGGCTCCTGTGGTGCTCTGGGCTGTCATGGGATGCTAGAGGTGGCACCTTGCTTCGGGCACTGCCCCCCAGACCCCTATTTGCACAGTGGAGGAAACTGAGGCCCAGAGGGGGGCTGGGTTAGCCTGGGGTGTGTGCCTCTTCCCTGCAGCCCTCCCCCACCACCGGGCATGCTGGGGACAGGTCAGGGGCGGCCAGCAGCCCCTTCTCTGACTGTGGCACAAGGCTGCCCAGTGCTCAGACGTCTCCTGATGGATGCGGGGAGAGTGGTGGGACTTCTCTGGAGGGACCTGGCCAGCCCCCGGTCACCCTTCCATGGCACACCGTTCCCTGGCCCTCGCTGCCCTGTTCTCAGTGGAACCCTCTTCCTGCCATACCAGCCCTGAGGAGGGGTGGACAGCCTCCGTTCTTATGCCTGGGCCCCCGGTTTATCTTGGGGCTCTGCCCACAGGGGCTCCTCCCTGCTTCCCTCTGGCGCAGGTGCCTGGGAGCCCCAGTGTTCCTGGGAAGGCCGGCAGTGCCCGCAGTTGGGAATCCCTGCTGGCATGCCGCCCTCGCAGGCCTCAGCCTGGCTTTGCGGGGGTCCCTCCGGGGGGTGCTGACAGGCCCCACCTGCCTCCCTAGGTGGCCTACTACGTCTTTGCCATCATTGGCGTCACCCTGTTCCGAGGTGTCATCGTGGCTCCTGGAAACAGCAGGTGAGGGGGGCTCCGAGGTGCAGAGAGCGCCCCGCCTCTGGGGGCGCTGGAGCCGCGGGTGACAGGGCCGGGCGGGGGGGTGGAGGGGTGAGACGCAGCTCCCCAGGAGGGAGCCAGGAGGCCCCTTTCTTCCTTGGCCTCTCCACCCGCCCGCCCCTCACCGAAGCCCTCCCTCGAGCCTGCACTGAGGGTGTTTCCCGTGCCGGCTCAGAGCCCCCAGCCGTGCCCCTTTCTGGGCCTGCAGGCCAGGCCGCGCGCCGGCAGCGGGGGCGTCCAGGGCCAGGCCTGAACTGTAGGACCGAGGGCCCCCCCCGGGCCGGCCGCTGGCCGTGTGTGTCCACAGCGTTGGCCTCCTCGCCGCACTCAGCACCTCCGAGGTCGGGGGCCATCTCCCCTTTCCCCCGCTTCCTCAGGGGCCCAGCTGGGTCCACGCCGAGCAGGGGCCGCGGCGGTGCCAGGGCACCTGGGTGTGTGTCCTGCCCCCGCCTCCCACCGACCCGGCTTGTGCCCCCCCAGCCTGGCCCCTGACAACGGCTCCGCGCCCTGCGGGAGCTTCGAACAGCTGGAGTACTGGACCAACAACTTTGACGACTTTGCCGTGAGTCCTGCGCCCCCCGCCCCTCGGGACCCCCGCCTCCACCTCCCACGGCCTCCTGGACCCTGCGTCTGCCGCCCCACAGGCCGCCCTGGTCACTCTGTGGGACGTGATGGTCGTGAACAACTGGCAGGTGTTCCTGGACGCCTTCCGGCGCTACGCAGGCCCGTGAGTGACCCGTCCTGGCGGCCCCGGCCGCGGCTCTGCGTGGGGTGCGCATCTGGGTCTGCGCCTCTCGGGGATGGCGGGGCGCGTGCAGGAGCAGGTGGCTTCTGGGGGCCGTGACAGCGGGGCTCGTGGGGTGACGGGGCTCAGCCTGGAGCTTGCAGAGCTCAGACCGGCTCCCGCTCTCGCTGGCCGTGCCGCCTGGCCGCTGGCCGAGCGCCCCTGAAGGCCAGGCTGGGCCAGCTCGAGGGCGGGAACAGCGATGGCACAGGCGGGGCAGCAGGGTCTGGGGAGCAGCCGCGCTCGGCTCACGGGCGGCCCCGGTGGCCTCCTTGTTCTCCGCAGGTGGTCCAAGATCTATTTTGTGTTGTGGTGGCTGGTGTCATCCGTCATCTGGGTCAACCTGTTCCTGGCTCTGATTCTGGAGGTATCGGCGACCCTGCCCGGGCTCTTCTCAGTCGGAGTTGCTAACTTGCTGATGGGGGCCCACCCGGAACTTGGTCCAAAGAGGCCGTGCTGTGTTCGGGCAGCCCTGGTGGATTCAGGCTCCGTCCTCCCTTGGGGCTGCTCGCCCTGGCTGCTGGGGGCCTCTTGGAATGCTCCTGACCTTTGACCTGTGGGAGGGGGGCTGGAGGAGGGCTCTCAGGCATCTGCTGCCGTAGGAGCTGGTGGCCTTGGATCCTGGTGTCCTTGGGGTAGGGGGACAAGGCTGGTTCCACGCAGGGCCCACGCCTACTGGCCACCCGTCCGTCCCTCCCTCTTGCCAGAACTTCCTTCACAAGTGGGACCGCCGCAGTCACCTGCAGTCCCTCACAGGGGACCTAGGGGCCACCTCTGAGGTGACCGTGGAGCTCCTGTTCAGGTGCGTGGAGGGGGGAGGCAGTGGGCGGGCGGTTGGTCCCCACGAGCCCGGGGTCTGCCTCTGCTCCTGCTGCGGGGCCGGGCCTCTGTCCTGCTCTCCGGTGAGCATCTTTCGGGAAGCACCCTCAGGTTCCGTTGGTCTCCAGGTGATTCTGTTGGTGGGTGTAGACAGGTGGCCCGAGGAAGCCTCGCCCTTCTCTTCTCCATGGTAACCTGGAGATTGTCCCTCTGCTGGTGCAGAGAAGTGACAGCCGTCCCAGAGTCAGCCCCGGGTGGTCAAACTGCCGTCTCTGAGCGTTTGCTGTGTTACAGCCACGCGGAGGGGTGTCCTCCCGGGCTTTGAGGGACGCCACGTAAGCATCTCAGAGGTGGACCTGAGTCCCCGGGGGGTGGTTCCGAGGGGCCCCTCGTCCCGAGCACTGACGGGGCTGCTTGCATCAGCTCTGCTCCCTGCTCCTCTGGAGGTGCCCAGGGCTCCCCATCCATCCTGTCCCCGATTCCGCAGGGATGTCCTGGAGGAGCCCACGGAGGAAGAGCTGACAGAGAAGCTGAGCCACCACCCGCACCTGCAGCTGTGCAGGTGACGTCCAGACGCCTTCCTGGCTGGGGCGGCGGCAGGTGATGCGGCCTCGGGATGGGCGCCGGCCGGGGGAGGAGGCGGCCGCGGCCCACCGGAGAGGCTTCTCCCTTGGGCAGAGCCACCGTGCGTGCCGACGCTGGGACACACGCAGGCCCTGGTTTGCAGCCGAGCTGGACCACCTCCGCGGCCCCTCAGGCGCTGTCCATGCCACTTTCTTTTTATAAGCTGCTTCCCTGAGACTTATTTTTCTAAATATTGAAAGAGGGTGACTGGGAGGGAGATGCAGTGGCCCTCCCCCTGGGCCCTGGGATTTCCGTGGTGCCTTCACTGCTGGTGGCCTTCAGGGACCAGAGGCCCACGTGGGGCCCGCACAGGCCAACCGGCAGCTTTCCAGGGCGTTAAGCTTGGGATCCTGGTTTTACATGATAAGAATCTGGACTGTGTTTTATTGTTTTATGGCTCGTGTGAGTGTGATTGGGTGCGTTTCTTTATGGGTGAGAATGCCAGTCATCTTCATCAATAAGTCTTGCAAAGAAGGAGGTGGTCATCCTTATTCCGACACGACTGTGCTTCTCTGGAACGGGGCCACCCGGTCTCAGCCTGTCAGAAGCCAGTGCTGTGGTTGGACCAGCCCTTGTGGTTCGTACTGTGTTAGCAAGATGCCTTTCAGCAACCACCGTCAGGAAACTTTGAAAAAATAAAGGTTTATTACTTACGAGACCTGGAAATTACATAGTACACCTGGGGCCACACAGTGAGGTCTCGGGTAGAGAGAGAGAGAGAGTGTGGGCCTGGGGTTATGCTTTTGTTGGGGTCGAGGGTTTCAGGGGCTCACTCTTTATTGGTGAATTTAAAACATAAGAGCAGGAATTTAAAGCCAAGGAAGAAAAAAAAAATGTGGTCCAAATGGTCAGTTATCAAACTCAACCAAGATTTCTAAAATAAAGGAGCCTCAGTGGAGGAAGGTGGCCTGGCTCTTTATCTCATCGAGCGGCTGCCAATGTGTTTATTTGAGATGCCGTGTTTGAAATGGACGCCTCTGCAATCAAAGCTTAAGACAGGTACTTGCATTATAGAAAAGAAGAAAACAACTGTCGGGGCTTAACACTACCCCGGGTATGGTTGTGTAGGTTGTGCACTCTACAAGGGTACCTGGCTGCAAGGGTGTGTCCTGGCATTGACTGTCTACACCAGGAGGGGGACACCTTTTTCTAATTTGCATAAAGACATGTATAAGTCAGCGGTGGCCCTACTTTGTGTGTCCTCAGGGTGTGTGACAGAGGGGGCTGGGGTGGGGAGGAGGGGGAAGTGAGCAGTGCGTGGCAGGCCACGTTGCCGCTTGGTCTGCCATCGATCCAGGTTGATAAATGGGTTTCTCATTTCAAGGGCCAGTTCGAGTGGTTGGTGGTAGCTCCTGGCGGTTTTGTTGAGAAGGATTGGAATCTTCATGGGAAGGGGTGCTGGGATCTTTTAGTGATGTCTGCTGTGGGCACCGAAGGGGAAATCAGGGTACAGATGCCGACTCCACTGCAGGAAGTCATCTCAATCTTCCCCAGCTTGTCTGGGAAATGGGATGAGAGGAAAGCTTAACTAAAAAACGGCACTTCTAAAATGTCACGAAATCCAACTGCTTGAGGTTTTCTAACGGCTGGTAACGTTTTGTGTGTCCAAGCACATTGGGTTTCTGATCCCGGAGTTTTTCTGAAACTGTGGGCATTCCTCAGGTTTTGGGGACCTTTGTGGAGGTAGACAGGACTCTCCCAGACCTGCCCCCCTGTGCAGGCTGCCTTCCTGGAAGGCTGGTTTTGGGTGGGGAGGCTCTCATGGAACATGGTTTAGAAGTGGATACCCAGCTTGCCTCAGCAAGGCCCTGCTCTTCTGGGGACGAGGGTGAGGCCTGTCTGGTCAGCTGCTGTTCCTTCTGGCTGTATGTCCACCCCCCACCCAGGTCTGAGCGCCATCTAGTGGTGGATTCAGGTTCAGTTGACCTGACTCGTGATCCCCAGGGGACAGCTCCTTGCTTTTCCCAGGCCCCCTGCAGGCCTGCTTCCTCTGTGACCCGCCTGTGATCCGAGGCTGGGAGCCCGGCCTCACTGGGCTGCAAGCTTGTCCACCCAGAGTGAGCCTGGTTCTTGTGGGCGATGTGCCCTCTGCCCTGTCCTTGTGCCGGTCCCAGCTGAGGGTCCACCTCAGAGGGTCCACGTTCCATGTCTTGTGTGCAAAGAGGCCCCTCGGATTATGCTGTCCTGCGGCAGATAACTCCGGACAGCCCACGCTGGGCCCTGGGAGACGCGGGCTCTGCCCTCGGGGGGTGGGGGGCACGACTGAAGCCGCTGCTGGTGCCTGCCGTGCCGGTGCCTTCTGAACACAAGCTGGGGCACCCGTCCCTGCGTCAGTTCCCCGTGTCAAGTGATGTCAGCCTCTGAGCCTTTGTCTGAATGGGAAGTAGGGCCGAATTCAAGGCCGAGCTGGGGCTTGGCTGCTCGTTAAGGGGGGCAGGGCTGGTGGGGGTCGCCCGCTTTGCAGTGCTGCCGGTGTCCTCTGTCCCCAGCCAGGCGCTCCGTGGAACTCAGGAGGATATCGCGGCCGCACCAAAGATGCGCTTGACAGAGAACACAGGCTCGCATTTCTCACTACACCCTTGCGGCCCTGGTGAGGCCTCCTGCTGTTTCCTGCGCTGCAGCGTCTCTGGTCACCCCCCAGCGCTCTGGCTGAGTGCCAGGTGCAGGGGGCTCAGCCCTGGAGGACCCTGGGATTGCCCAGCACAGTGGCAGGAGTCGAGGACACCGGGAGCTGCTGTGTCTGCCCTGATGAAGACAGAAGGAAGCAGGCTGGGAGGCGGCTGTGGCTGGAGGAGCCCTGGGGCCTGGGTTAGGGGGTGAGGCGGGGCCTGTGTCTTCAGGGACCGGGGAGCCCTGGGCTGGGTGTTGGCAGGAAGTAGGTTGGAGACAGCCGGCCTGGTTGGGGGGGCAGGCCCGGGGGGAGGGGGAAGGGGTTGGCACCCACCTGGGAGCATGGCTGGAGCGGGAGGGCAGGGCTGTGGGGCAGCGCAGGGGCACCGGTGGGGCGGGGTGGTGTGGGTGCCCGTGGCCTGGACCTTGGGCCCGGGGCTGCCCACAACAGAGAGAAGCCGCTAAGATCCCGCATGCCGCAGCTAAGACCTGACGCAGCCAAGTAAATAAAAGAAAAAGAAAAGATGCCATAAGGTAGGCAAGGCACAACCTGGGAGAAGATATTTGTAACAGATATAACTGATGAAGGACTTGTATCTAGACCACGTATAGAGCGCCTACAAATTAGCAAGGAAAAGACAAACCAGTGAAAAAAAATGGGCTTGAACTGGCTTTTCACAGAAAAGCAAACTCCCAAGTCCAGCAAGTATGTGAAAAGATGCTCGATCTCACCAGTAATTAGTGGCACGCAGAGTAAAACTACATGGCAATAATTTCACTGTCACTACAAGGTCAGAATTGAAGAAGTCTAACCAACTGAATGATTAGAACTTTTATATATACTTGGAGGAAATTTAAATGGACTTAATCTGTCTGGAAAACAATTTGGCTTTATTTATTGTAGTTGAATATGACATACCTTATTCTCCTGCAAGGTACACACTCAAGAGAACCCCCTGCCTGCCTGTGCCAGGTGGTAAAATGTCCAAAAGAGCAAAGCGAGCCCTGCAGAGAGATGGACGCAACCCAGATGTCCCCAACAGAAGGCACATGACGCTGAGGTTTATTCATGCGGTGGATTGTTATGAAGCAGTGAACATGGACGACCTCCAGCCACAAACAGCTACGTGGCCAAGTCTTAGAAACACAATGTCGAGTGAACAACGCAAGTTCCAGGAGACTCTGTGTGGCACCATATTATTTATAAAATTCAAAACCACAGTTAAACCCTACAGTGTGGGCATGTACACAATGGCAGTAGGATTACTGAAAAGTGAAACACAGGGGCAGCCTGTAATCCAGCAGAGGGGTCAGCGCTGCGGAGACGGGGGCAGAGTGAGAAGGACCGTCTGGGTGATATGGGTGTGTAATTAAACTTTATAATGTACACACATTTACATACAGTAAGTCCCCTACTAATGGACCCTCAAGTTGCGAACTTTCAAAGATGCGAATGTGTGTTCACATGTCCAGTCACATAAGTTAGTTCATGTGTCTGGTGTACGTGGTCACGTGCATGCGTCCTCTACAAGTGGCTGTGCTTTTGTGTACTTTACTGTATAGAGTACGGTAGTACAGTATTTTTATTTCAAGCCCAGGATGTCCAGAAGCAAGTGTAAAAGCAGCGGTATATAGCCGACCGTGTTAGTTGGGTACCTAGGCTAACTTCGTTGGACTTAATGAACAAATTGGACTTACGAATGCGCTCTCGTAATGGAACTCGTTCGTGTGTAGGGGACTTACCGTATATTCTTTTGTACATACCAAAATGTAATATATTAAAATGTAATAACGGAAGAGCACAAGAGGAGGGGAGTTGAAGACACAGGGTATGGGCAGCTCCCCCTGGGAATTTTGTTGCCAAGGGAGCAGAGACATGAGAGCGATGGTTGGAAGGCAGGGGGGTCAAGACAACGTTGGTTATTTACGTGGGAGGAATTGTGTGGACTGTGGGGAAGATCCAGGGACGCAGGGGTGAGAAGGGGAGTGGCTGTAGCCTTGGCTTTGAGTGGGGGACAGGCGTGGCCCCCTGGACGAGGGCAGTGGGCAGCAGCGGGGGCATGGGGCAGGCTGGGGGGTTCTGTGCGCCCTAGAGGCGGCCGGCAGCATCTGTGTGTGGGGTTTCTGCCGGCCCCGCAGGCCCAGGTTCCTCGTGGGAGCAACAGAGGCCACTGAGGTCCCTTCCCGGGCCCCCCTCCCACGTGCCGCCCCCCAGCCCTGGCAGCCGGGCAGGGTCCAGGCCCGGGGCCCGATCTGTCGGTGGAACCTTGGAGCGGAGTCCCAGCAGGCGGGTGTGGGTCTTTCATGCGGTCTCCTCCGAATCTGGTCTTTCACCAGAACAGCCAGGCTTTGGCTTCGTTCCTTGCTGATAATTGGTGGCTCTGATTAAAACGCGGAACAATCCCTCGCTTAGAACAAAACGGTGGAAGGCAGGCGCGCTGCACCACTCTTAAAAACCAAAGAAGGGGGCGTGGGGCTCACAACGCCCCTCACGTCAAAGTGGCGGGGAGATGCTGCGTCCCCCCGGCCCTCTGATCACGTTCGGCCGAGCTGTCCTCCTGGGAAACACAATCGGAGCCGCCCCAGGGCGGCCGGCCCACACCTGCAGGACCTGGGCAGCCCGGCTGCTGCCCCGGGTCCAACAGCAGTTGGCTAATCTGTGCCTGGGCCCTGCCACACCTGTCGCCAGGTGAGCCAGACCTGCCTGGCCTTTGCTTTTTCATCGCAGTTAACGGGCAGGAAGACGTGTGGGGATACGGGAGCTGCTGACAGCAGAATCCACGGCCGAGGCCATTCTACAGCCGCACCCACTGCTGAAGCCTGTTGCCGGCTGAGGGCTGAGCATCGGGCAGGAGTCTCTGCCATTGGCTCTGACCTGCGGGAGCCTCAGAATGCCCTGGAGGAGGGCTTGTTAACACCAGTCCTGGGCCCCAACCACACAGCATCCGGGGGCCTGGGAACCTGCATCCCTAAGAGTTCCCAGGTGATGCTGCTGCCGGTCCAGAGACCACAGGTAGAGAACTTCCCACCCCTTCCCTTGTTTGCTTTCTTTTAGCACGTATGTAACGAGCACACATAGCTGCTGTTGGTAAATTTTTAAAAAGCAACGTTTTGGGAGGGAGCTATGACAGAAAGGACTCCTTTCTGGGGGGTCAGAATTGCCCAAACTGTCCGCTCTGGGCAGAGGATTCAGGGAAAGATGTCAGCTCAACAGGACACACGTCTTGGTCAGCAGGGTCCAGGCAGACGGTGCCGCCCATCCTTGGCTCAGGGTCTGTGCCCTAACTGCATGACTGGCCGTGGAGAGCCGGCTGGACCCTGAGGGCCCCTCCCAGTCTCGGGTGGGCTGGGTGGAGTGGGCTGGGACAGCACCAAGGACCCCCGGGCTAGAAGTGGGGAGAGGTGGGGGTCCAGCCACCCGCTCCCAGGTCCACAGTCCTGTGTTCTCACACTGCCCCCCTGCACTCCCCCTGCCCACAGTGGGGTGTTTCCACTCCCTCCTCTGTCCCCAGGGCCTGCGGTGCTTAGCGTGTAGCTGGCTCGTAGCCAACATCTGTGCGTGAAAGAATCCGCAGCTATTCACACCATCTAATGCAGGAGAGGACACGAGGAGTCCCGTGTCAAACAGTAGCATTTGCTCTACAAATATGTCCTGGGGGCCACTATATACCAGAACACAAACGGAGCAGCAGGAAACATGGGCAGCCACACTCAAGCCGGCAGCCAACAAGAGAAGTGGGAGAGAGAAGTGAAAGGGGTGAAAACAGAAGAGGCGGGGCCGGGAGGAAGAGAAGGGACTGCAAACGCACCTGAGGACCTTCTGCTGCTGCAGGCCAGCTCCGAGCTTCCTGGCAGCCTCTGGGAAAAGGGAAATGAGCTCCTACCCACAGCAGCCTCCCTAGCCTTGGTTTTGTCATCTGCGTGTTTCAGGGCTCACCGTGGGGGCCCCACGAGGTAAGGATGTGAAAACACCTCCTTTCAAGTCTGTGAAGCAGCGCACACAGAAGGCGTCAGCGTTTTATTTCCCTTAAGGGAACCCTCAGGAGAATAATAGTTACAGTGATAATCAGTCACAATAAAAACCACGGTTTGAGTGCTTGCTCTCTGCAGGTGCTTTTCTGAGCACTTTACACTGGCTAGTTTAATCCTGAGAAGTCCCCAGCTGTGGCGCCCCTGACAGCTGGGGAAACTGAGGCAACAGAGAGGTTGGGTAACTTGCTCATGGCCACACAGCTGGTGATGGCGTTGCCTCCTCTCCTGGCCCAGGCTTGTCTCTGTTTCCATCCCCGTGTGCATCAGTGGCAGAGTTCACAGAGCAAGTGCTGCAGCGCCAGGTGTAACTTGCAGGACTGGCAGGGTCACTGAGGCCCTGGTGGGCTCCGTGTGTCACCACAGGAGGTGGGAGGTGGCACGCATGATGAGGTGACCTTCAGGACGCAGGATGGGCTCCTTGTGACTTTCTCCCATCTTAGCCACTATCCAAAGTAGCCCAGGGCACCCGGAATCTAGACCTGGGTCTGCACCCCGCCTTCTGCACGCCGGGATGCATGGCTGGCCTTCCTGGGCACTGGTTCCCTCACTGGAAAAGGAGATGGGTAGGCGGCTGGAGAAATGACGTCTAGGAAGCCCTTGTGCCGGCTCAGGTGCAGTATTTGTACTTCAGACACGTGCAAACAGCACTTCTGAGCTCTTTGTAGGTGGGGGTCATTGTCCTTGTCTTGCAAGTGGGGAAACTGAGGCACAAGAGATTCAGGGGCCCAAGCCCACAGGTGGCAAGGCCGAGTATGAGCCCCGGGCTGTCTCGGAGGCCAGGTGCTCTCTCAGCCTGCTGTCCTCACGGCTGTGGCCATGAATTTCTCATGTGTTGGCTCCTGGGTTTCCAGCCCTTGGCTCGACCACAATGACAGTGGGTCTTAGTGGACCACTGGCTTCTTTGTACTCATGTCCTCAGCTGTCAACGGGCCGCTCGGCGAGCACCTTGTCACCCTGAGCTTGGCAGTGGCTGAGGCAGGGAGGGGCTCTGGGTGGGCCCCACCTGGAAGGGCTGAACCTTCCGTTGGGGATCCCTCTCCCCTCCCCCGGCCCAGTGCCAGGTACCCGGCGATACCTAGTGTATCACCTGTACTTGGACGTTTAGGAGCATCCTCAGAGGCCCCGTCAGCCCCACCTCCTCCACCTGGGGACAGAGTCCAGGCCCCTGGGCTGGGTCACTGAGGCCAGTAGGCTCCCTCTGTCTGGGAGTTTCACCCGCCCCACCTGTGAGCTTTCACGAGCTCCCTTTCTCACTTAGGAGAGAGACAGGGTCCAGCCCTGGACACAGACGGGGTCGTGAGGCACACCCAGGACACACGGTCAATTTAGCCTCTCCAAAATTTCACAGGTTCTTAACGTAAAACAAAAAGAAATAGGACTTCCCTGGCAGTCCAGTGGTTCAGACTCCGCGCTCCCACTGCAGGGGGCACGGGTTTGATCCCTGGTCGGGGAAGATCCCGCATGCCACATGGTACGGCCAAAAGAAAAAAAAAAGGAAAAGAGAAAGAAAAAAGAAAAAGACAAAACCAACCAACCAACCAGAAAAACAACCAAAAAGAAAGTAAAACTCTGGCTCTGATAGTCAGTTTCCGAAGTCCAGACAGGTGTCCCACCATTCAAGGGAAGGAGGCACGAAGGACCTTGTGTCCAAGGATGTGGACGAGCACAGGCTCGCGTGCTCTCCTTTTTCCTGCCCCACAACATTGCCTGGAGAAGGGTGCAGCAGGGGGAAGGGGGAGGGAGGAGGCTGGGGTGCTCCCAGCTCCACCGGACACATCCCGCGGTCCCTGCCGGAGCTCCGGTACATGGTCACTGCTTTCTCCCGCCCAGGCTCTTCCTCCCTGATTTGCGGACGGAGGCCCTGCCCTGCAGTGGGCTCAGGGGAGAGGAGGCTCCAGGTGAAGGGCACGGGTTCCCGGGTGGATGAAGGTGCCACAAGTTCAGAGCTGACTCCTTGGGGCTCTGTTGGGTCCCTCCTACCCGTCCAGTGCCTCTTGTGACAGGTGCCATGCCCGTCCCCGGGAGTGACACTCGCCGCTGGAGACCCTTGTTCTCCCAGGGGTCCCTTTGGGCAGGTCTTCAAACGGCTCCATCCCAGCATCCTCTCCCCTTCCCGCATCACCCACACCTGGCCCTGGGAAGCCTCAGGTGGTCCTGGCCCCTCTGACTGGAGTCTGCGGGTGATGCCGTGCTGCTTTGGCCTCAGTGCATGGTCCCCAGTTGTGGGGTACAGCCCTCCAGGGGACGCTGAGCTCAGTACAGGTGCGGTGTTGTCAGACGTGGGGAAGGGGTGCAGCACAGCGGTGCAAATCCTACCTACTCCCCCTCTGGGCGCTTTCTAGTCTCAAGTGGACAAGGGGGCTTAAGAATCGGGAGCTGGTTTTTATCCCTCTCCTTTGTCGATACTTTTTACGTCCAAAGGGCTCTGACCTTGGGATGTCACGCCTCTTGGGTGCAGGTGGAAACATCATGTGTAGCATCCCCCGCTGGTGTGTCTGCACAGAGGCAAACCCAGAAATTCTCGGGCTGGTGGGTCTTTCCTCTGGATGGCGGGAACGTGAGAGATGTTTAAAGAAAGGACTGAATGCCCACCCTTCCCTCCATACTATGTCCTGATTGTGGGAAAAGTAGGGGCAAACTGCTTTAAAATGAACTAGAAAGTTCTAGATTGGACAGAGGGTTAAAGCCTATAGCCCCCGTGATGCCAGTGGCCCTTGGGCACCTGCCAGAAACATAACCTAAAAAACATGGGGTGCAAGGAAATGATGTTGAAAAGTTGTCAACAAAACAGCAATAGACCCACATGTGTGACAGAGCAGACCCCACAGCCTGTTTCGAGACATGGGCAAAAGTGGCCACAGTGAGAAATGTGCCTGTGATTTCTGCTGATGACGGGCCGGTGGTCCTACCGTCACCCTGGCTTGTGGCCTGTGTTCATATAGAAGGGAATGACACAATGGGGTTTGATTTTTTTTTAAAAATAAATTTATTTATTTGTCTTTGTTGCTGCGTGCGGGCTTTCTCCAGTTGTGGTGAGCGGGGGCTACTCTTCATTGTGGTGCACGGGCTTCTCATTGCGGTGGCTTTTCTTGTTGCGGAGCACGGGCTCTAGGCGCGTGGGCTTCAGTGGCTGTGGCGCGCGGGCTCAGTAGTTGTCGCGCACGGGCTTAGCTGCTCCGCGGCATGTGGGATCTTCCCGGACCAGAGCTTGAACCCGTGTCCCCTGCATTGGCAGGAGGATTCTTAACCACTGCGCCAGCAGGGAAGCCCTCAGAGTTTGACTTTTCCCATGCACGCTCACAGGTGGAACCGTGGCAGGATTCTTCCCCGTGGTCGCTGAATTAGGATGGTGAAAGTAGCTCAGTTCTGATGTCGGCTGTGGCTGGTGGGGGGCTGACCCAGCCCCCTCTGCCGGGAGACCTCTCTGGTCCCCCCGCAGGAATGAACCCCCTCCCCAGTTCCTACTGCCCTTTCTCTCTGTTCCACCACTGACCCCACCAGTTGGGTGTGGGCCTGGGAACGACATGTCTCATGTCTCCTCAATCCTAATAAGTAAAATGAGTCCCAGTAAACGTGGCACCCAGTGCAGCCCCAAGCAGGGCTCTTGTGCGTATGGGTTAGTGAGGCAGGAAGGGATGTTTTCTGGAATCATTTAGGTGGTCCCCAAACTTGAGCACATCTCAGGACGCCTGGAGGGCTTACAGAACACAGCTTGCTGGGCTCCACCCTGGAGTTTCTGATTCAGCAGGCCTGGGGAGATGGGCCTGGGAATTTGCATTTCTAACCAGTTCCTAGGGGATGCTCTTGCTGCTGGCTAGGGGCAGGACTCTGGGAGCCACTGGGGGTGTTCCCTTCCCTGGCACCACTGTAGGGAAGTCAGTGGTGACCCCTCCCAAAATATATGTCTGAGTCCTTACCCCTGGTACCTGGGAAGGTGCGCTAATATGGAAATAGTCTTTGTAGATGTGATTGTGTTAAGGATCTTGAGATGAAGCCACCCTGGATTGAAGGTGGACCCTGAACAGGATGAGGTGTCTGTACAAGAAGAGGAGAGGACGCAGAGACACACGGAGGAGAGGCCACGTGGCCACGGAAGCAAGGCTGGAGGGGTGTGGCCACAAGCACAGGGAAGCCTGGAGCCCCTGGAGGAAGGACCCTCCCCTAGAGCCTTTGGGAGGAGTGCCCAAAGCGCCGTTCGTGATACCTCGTCACGGCCACCCCAGGACACTCACGCAGCTCCTGACAATGTGCGAAGCGGCGGCAGCTTTTCTTTTTTGCTAAGCTCCTTGAGACCTCAGATCACAGGCTCCAGGTGGCCCAGACCCGTCCAGTGGGGCCCGTGCTCAAGGGAAAAAAGCAAAACAGACGATGCTCTGTCCTGTTTCCCGCTGTTCTTAGGGAGGTGACCCAAAGCAACTTCTGGGACACATCTAGGCCCAAACAGCCTGGGTCTGGCCCCAAGGGTGAGCCTGGGTGAGCCGGGAAGAAGATGTACGTTGTGACTTTCGGGGTCCAGGTACCACGGGAACAATCCACACAGCCTGCCCTGGGCCCTAAGGCAATGGGTCCACGTGTCAGGCCTGCGGCTGCGCGATGGAGGTGGGCGTTCCAGCCACCCGTGGGCTACCAGCCGTCCTAGTGTGGCGCCATAAGCCACAGGGGTCTAGGGGACCTCCCAGGAGGCCCACTGACTGAGTGGGAGATTTGCTGACCCACAGCAGAGCACAGGTGACCATCTGGCTTGGAGGTCACACAGGCCAGGGCTTGACCCCAGCCCAGTAGGACCCTGCTCTGTGACGGGGCCCTTTCTCTCCTCTGGCCTTAGTTGCCCGGTGTGCGAGATAGGATGGAAGGGCTGCCTGTGAGCCTGGAGCGGGCACCTTGTCAATCCACCAGACACTCAGGTGACAGGAAATGCAGGTTCTTCCTTTGCCCCTGGTGGCAGTGGGCTGGGGGTCCCACAGGTGACTTGCATACAGGTGGGGGCTGGAGACAGAGGCCCTGGGCATCCAGAGGCAGGGCCCGGTAGAGGGCCAGGTAGGACACGCCCGGAGACGCTCCCCGGCATGTACGCAGTACCAGAGCTGGCCAGCAGAGGGCAGCAGAGCTCCAGCGACGGGGGTCCCCGGAGGCCTGGCCTAGACCACCCCCAGCCCCACCCCAACTCCAGCGCCGCCCCGCTCAGCCCGGGGCCAGGTGCCCCAGTCTGGAACTTTCCCCCCTTCCTTCTCTGCAAAGGGTCTCCTCCTCCCGCAGCCTTCCTGGCTCCCAGGCCCGTGCCGGGAACGTCCTCTGGCGGGCACTGCCTCCTTTAGGGCTCCCTTGTCACTGCTTTAGCTGGTCTGAGGGACGCCAGGGGACCGGAGCGGTGGCAGTGATGTGTCTGGGCCGGCAGTGAGCACCTGCTGAATTGCAGGCTATGCGACGGAGGGCACCCTGGCCTGACAGTGGGGGGATGGCGTGACCACACTCGGCGGGCGGCGCCGTCCTGCGGGCAGCGTGGTGGCCCGGGCCTCTCTGGCCGCAGGAACCCCTCTGGGTGGGTCTGGAGTGACCCCGGTGCCGGGTCCGCCTGCCGGCCGCTGCGGTGGCACCGTGGAGCCCCGTCTCCCCCGCAGGGGCACCGGAGGTGTCCACCTCAGCCGCCCGCAGGGAGAGTCTGGGTGCTGGGGGCGGGCAGTGAGGGCCCCTCCGTCGTGGCTGGAAAGACCTCGCACTTCTGTGGATGCTCGGTTCGTGCGGCCATATTTCCCAGGAACCTGGGTCTCGGGTGGGCTCCCCCCTCCCCCGCCTCCCCAGGTCTCTTCGGTGTGACCCCTCCCCACGGTGCCTTGAGTGTGGTATCTGTCTGTTGTTTGCCTTTCTTACCGGAATGTAAACTCCGCAAGGGCGAGGACTTTACTGTATCCTCTGCCAAGTCCCCGGTGCCCAGAATACTGCTAGGCAAGTGGTCGGTGCTCTGTAAGCATCTATTGACTGACTGAATGAATGAATGGCGGCCTGACCCCGTGCCCCACCCCCAGGGCTGCCCCATCCCACTTGCGAGCAGCTTCGGGGCTGGGTGGAGGGGGGCAAGGTGAGGTGAGAGGACGAAGCCCCCTCCTTGCACCCCGTTGTCCTGCCCGGGTCCCCCACTGTGGGAGGTGTGGCCACTTGGCCCGGGTGGGGTCAGGTGGGGTCAGGCGGGGAGAGGTCCCTGGTCGTCTGCCAGGGCTGTGTGTCCTGTGCTCAGATGTGGGATCTGCTCTGCCTCTCGCTGGAGAGGCTTGTTGTCACCTGGACTGGGGCCGAGTCACACCTGGTTGGCAGAGGGACTCAAGTCTGTCTACTCTGGGCCCAGAGACCCCTGGGGGCTGACTGTCTCTGGCTCAACTCCTGTTCCTGCCCCCTGGAGCAAAAGACGGAGCTCCGTGAGGTGGGCCCAGGCCCTGGAGGCGTGGCTCAGTGGTGCCTGGGAGGTACCAGGATGTAGCTAGGACAATGGACCACGAGGAAACAAGGGGACAGATCCCAACTCTTCTCTGTCCAGGGCCAGCAACCTCCCACCCCAGAGGCTGGAAGAGGTTCTGGCTCACCATCTGTGCTCCAGGGAAATCAACAAGGAGGGGAGTGAAAGGGACCCGAGCTCACATTCTTGGAAAAACGGTTAAATAAACCTCTGGGGGCTCGGCCCGCATCAGGGCAGACGGGTGCCTGCCAAGGGCGTCTCTCTTTGCCCCCAGAGGCTCATGCGTTCTCATTTCTGTCTTATAGAGGAGGGAACCGGGGCTGAGAACATTCCAGAACACCTCCCCCCAGCATCAACACCCCACCCCCTGTGCGTGCCTGTCTGGCTGCTTCCGGAAACCGAAGTGTTGGCCGCTTATGTTGGGGATTGTCCAGGGTTAGAGGTCACCCCAGTGAGACTGATTTTCGCTCAGAAGGAGGGGGATATTGTTACCGTCAGAGGTGTCCAGAGGTGTCGTGGGGTGAGGAGCTTGAGGGAAGCGGGCCGAGTCCCTTCCAGAGCCCAACCCGTGCTGGCAGGGGCAGGAGACCGGCCGGCACTGGGGCCTCGAGGAGGGTTTCTCAGGGCTGGGAGACGCCGCTCTGGGAACGCTCTCACCCTGATCAGATGCCTTTAGCACTGTTTTGAGACACGAGGAACGTGTTTGGGGGTGCTTGGGACCGGATGGTCTCGCTTTCCGCCGGGTACGTAATTCTGCCGCATAACTAAAGGGCAGTGACTGCTTGACCACGTGGCCGCGAAGGTGTGCCGGACGGAGCTCTGCCCCTGCCTGTCGGGTGGACCGCGGCGGGGGAGGGGGGCTGCGGGTGGGGGTGAGGCCACCCAGGCTGGAGAAGGGCCCCTCCTGGGTCCTGGCAGGAGGATCAGCCGTCCTTCGTGGTCTGGGACCCGTGCTCCTTGGGGGAGAGTCCTGGCTCCTGTTTCTCTTTTTCCAGAACCAAGCTCACCCACATCCCCAGTCAACTGGTAACGTGGCAGGAAGAGAAAGGTCACGTGGCAGCGCGGAAGCTGACCTGCATGACTCCTCCTCCCGGAACACAGGGCGCTGGGGTGAAGTACTACCTTCCTGGGAGGCTGGAGCAAAGCACCACAACTGGGTGGCTTTAAACAACAGAGGTTTCTCCTCTCACAGCCTGGAGGCCAGGAGTCCTAGATCAAGGCGTTGTCGTGGCCACTCTCCCTCCGAAGGCGCTGAGGGTGCTTCCTGCCCTTTCTAGCTTCTGGGGCCCCACTGGCAATCCTTGGCTTGTGGCTGCATCCCTCCAACCTCTGCCTTGTCTCCACGTGGCTGTCCCTCTGTCTGTGTTCTCTCTTCTAATAAGGGTGCTACTCATTGGTTTTAGGGCCCACCCTAACTCAGATGACCTCATCTTAGTTACATCCGCCAAGGCCCTGTTTTCAAATAAGGTCACGTGCTGAGGTTCCGGGGTCGGGGGATGTGAATGAACCCAGCAGAACTTCCAGTGGCCGCATGCTGGGCACAAGGGGACTCAACGTGGAGGGGCTGCAGGAATCAGGGCTGGGGTTTGGTGCCCAATTTGGGCTCCAACGCCGGCCTGGCCGTTTGGTAGCTGTTTGGTCTTGGTGAGTTACTGACCCTGCTTGGCCTTAGTGTCTGTGTCTGTAAAATGGGTCTGCTGACGTCACCACCACACTGACGTCAGTGCCTGATTCTCTGAAGGAAATAGAGAGGACAGAGAAGAGACGGTTACTGTGGGACCGTCACAGGGGCAGCGTCCTCGGGAATGGCCGTGGGTCACGTCCTGCCGCCCGGTGGCTGCACAAACCCCTCGTACCTCGGTTTTCTCATCTGCAGGACAGGATAACGATCGTGCCCACCTGGCCGGCCTGCAGTGAGGATGGACCAGAGACCAGCAGGAAGCCCCCTCCTCGCCACGGCCCCCAGTGCCTGGCCGAGGGCCGGTGCTCAGCACAAACCAGCCTCACTGAGTGTGTGGCTTGGGTCCCGGCCCCTGGAGATGGTCAAGGAGAGTCTTGCGTACCTTGTCTCTCTCCCGAATACTTTGGTCCAACATAGGTTTTATTGACATTATTAATGGTGAGTGCCAACAGGACGAACCTGGGAAACTATTATAATTATCAGAAACCTTTAGAGATGAATTGTCCTAGGAGGGCGGCACAGGTGACGTTGGGAGTGGGAAATGCAGGCTTTCTCGGAATCAGCGACATCGCAGAGTCTTTCCTCGGATGCTGGGCCGCTAGGACGCTGGGCCGTGTGGTGCCCACCACCAGAAAACAAACGTGGGCAGTGTGACCACCAGGCTGCCAGCGCCCCCGCCGCATGGCGAAAAGCATGCCTCTGTTTGCACCTAGTCTCCTTGTTCAGAAACGGGGCCCCGTGGAGAGGAATTCACTTTTTGTTGGTTTTACGGTAGCCCCTCGTGCTTGTATGACCGTCTTTCCTTCTCGATGCCGACGCCACGTCAGCCGGCAGGGTCTCCCTTCCCTCTGGCTTCACACCCCCTCGCTCTGTGCCTCTCTGCCAAATAGCTAATGATCCCACACGGAGTGGGGTGCTGGGAAAGCTCCCGTTTGAGGGGACCCCGCCATAGAGCTTGTGTGACGGAGGGTTGCATGGGTCCGGGGGACCCCACCCCCGTGTGGTCATCTGGGTCAGACAACCCTGGCCTCGCCGGCCCCTGGTGCCCTGTGGCTCGCTCACCTGGCCCAGAGAAGCGGGGACAAGCAAGAGAGGGGCTTTGGATCTCAGGACGGCTGGTACTCTTGCCAAGAGCCCCAGACGGCTCTGCCTGGCTTGAGCCCAAGCCAGCCTCTCAAAGGGCAGCTCCTTCGAGAGACGTTTGGGAAACACCTTTGACAAATGGCTTTGTGCAGAGGCCTGGAGGGCTGTGGACCCAGCCCCAGGGCTCCTCCTTGGCTACCAGCCTGGGTCCCAGGATGCAGGGCCATCTGGCAGGTTCAGAACCTGCGCCAGGCCCCGACATTCCTGCGTGGCGGCCCCAAGGCCCCCCACCGTGTGCAGCCACTGCCCATCGATGCCAGCCACAGCCCTCTGGAGCCTTAGTGCACTTGGGGTGGGAGGGGGCTGGGCTTCCCTGGCGGCAACCTGGAAATGTGTGTGAAAACCAAAAGAGGTACCACCACCTGCTCCGGGGCAGCGAGGCTCCATCGGGCCACTTACTGGCTCTCAGAGCCTGGGCCGCGGATGGGGCCTCAATTTATCTGTGTCCCGTTCAGCCAGGCTGGCAGTGGTTAACAAGGGGCCATCGCAAATGTTTCCTCGTAAGCTGGCTATAAGGAAACGTTTGCGCACGGAGCACTTTCCCACAGCCCGGGGACAATGTGCTGTCCCTTGCCAAGGATCCCTTTAGCCATCCTCAACTTTCCCGTGGCTGGAGGTGGGCCTGGAGCCCTGCCAGAACCGCTCTGCCAAGCCGCCTCCATTGGTCATTATCAGGAAGTGTGTGATTAATATCTGACGTTGAGAGAGGCTGGCGCTTGGCTGGCGGGAGCGCCCACGGCCGAGGAGCTGGCGCTCGGAGGCCCCGCTCTGTGTGCAGGGTCTGGGGGGACCACCGGCTGGCAGGTGGCATGAGTGACCATGGCCGTGTGAACTGGCCGCCCGGCCCAGCTCCCGGCCCTTTGAAGCATTTCCAGGTCGCCCGGCTCGGTACACCCAGTGCGGAGCTGTGCATTTCCAGTCCATCTAGATTCACAAAGCAAACCAAACTGTCCAGTTCCCCCGAGGCCTGCTGGCCTGGCCTCCAAGGGAGGCCTCTGTGGGAAGGTGCCCCTGGGCGGTTCTCTGAGCCTGTTTGAGCCTCCTGCCGGCCCCGCCCGTGGACACAGGCCCCCTTCTCACCATCATCCTGCCTGGGGCCACTCGGAGGCCACAGCTACCGGGCCAGCCCTTGCTCACGAATGGGACAGCGACAATATCTGGCTGTGGGGGACCCGGCCACAGAAAGACTGGGGGACGGCAACCAGCGGCGATGGGATTTTCAAGGACCGCAGCCCCTGGGCGGCAGAAGGAGGACCCCGTGGATGGTTCAAAGGGCGGGTCCAGGCGGAGGGGAAGAAGGGGACGTGTGGCTGGGGAGGGGGTACAGGGAGGCCTGGCTGCCGATGCCCAGGGGCTGAGCTGTCTGCTCAGTGAAGCTGATGGGTGGTGGGTGGTGCCTCAAGTGAGTGGGTTTCCGGACAGGCAAGCCCCGCACGTTCTTGGAACAGGAGAACTTTAACGTAGGAAGGGCCTTTGGGGACCTCTGCCTCAGATCTCCGATACTGGGGAAGCCAAGACCCGGGGACGCAGGGAGGAGCCCAGGGCACAGCACTTGGGGAGGACCCCCGGGCACCGTGCCAAGAGCTCATTTGGGAGGGTCCTCAGGCCCCTCACAGTGGGTGCCTCAGGGCCTGGGACACTGTGTTTGTGCTGGAACTTCAAGGAAGCCCCTGCCATTGACGCAAGTGTTTGCTGAGCCCGGGGTTTGCTAAGCACCACATCAGCACTGCACCCTCCTGGGATGCTGTGGTGAACATGGCAGGTGCGGCCCCTGCCCGGATGCTGCTCTGGGCAGCTCGGCCTCTTCCATATCAGGCCACATCCAGGGAACAGGGTTCCTGCGGTCCCCACCCCTCAGCCCTGTGGGAGGGTCACACCTGGTCACGCTCACCTTCCCCATTGGGGCTTTTTTTTTTTTTTTTTTTTTTTGCGGTACGCGGGCCTCTCACTGCTGCGGCCTCTCCCGTTGCGGAGCACAGGCTCCGGATGCGCAGGCTCAGCGGCCATGGCTCACGGGCCCAGCCGCTCCGCGGCATGTGGGATCTTCCCGGACCGGGGCACGAACCCGTGTCCCCTGCATCGGCAGGCGGACTCTCAACCACTGCGCCACCAGGGAAGCCCCCCATTGGGGCTTTTGTCCAGGATGTTTGTAGTGACCCCAGAAAGATGTGCCTGAGTCCCCCTGCCCCCCAGGAACCTGTGAATGTGACCTTATTTGGAAAAGTGTCTCTGCAGATGTAACCAACTTAAGGGATCACACGCGTCCTCAGAAGAGACAGAAGAGGGGAGAATGCAGAGAGAGAGGAGCCCTGTGGAGAAGAAGCAGAGGCTGGAGGGACGCAGCCACAGCCCAGGGATGCCTGGAGCCTCCAGAAGCCCCTAGAAGCTGGAAGAGGCAGGAAGGACCCTCCCCTACGGGCAGAGCATGGCCCTGCCCACATCTTGATCTCAGACTCTGGCCTCCAGACTGGGAGGCAATTGGTTTCGGCTGCTCTGAGCCCCCACTTTGTGGTCGCTTGTGACTGCCGCCCCAGGACACGCACACACTCCCTCTGGCTGGCACGCACCCTCTCGTGCACCTCTTGGGTCTCAGCCTCGCCCCACTTCCAGAGAGAGGGGTGCCCTGCTGCCCTCCGAGCGCCCACCTAGGAACCCCACACCAACCCGCGACCAGGTACTTCCCTATCACCGATGGATCCGTGTGGAGTCACTTACTGACCACTCTTATTAGTTCGATTATTATTCAGTGAATGAGTGAATGAATAACTCCTCATCCGTCTATCCATCCATCCACGCACCCATCCATCCACTGAAGTGCCCACTGGGTACCAGGGCTGCGGGGACAGCTGGCAATGGGACAGACAGGAGCACCTGCTTCTGCGGGTGTTCTAGTAGGGGGTGAGTGGGCGGAGAGAAGCAGAGGAACTGTCTGGTGTGTCCGACAGTGTTGTGGGTTCAGGCCAGGCCAAGGGTGCTGCCGTTTTCAGTGCGTCAGGGAAGCGCCATCTCAGCAGAGGCCTGTGGGAAGGAAGGGTGGAGATCTGGGGGAAGAGCCGGAGGAAGCAGCATATGCAAAGGCCCTGAGGGGGTCTTGCCTGGTGCGTCCAGGCTCACCAAGGAGGCTGTGTGGGGGGCAGAGGTACTCTGGGGTGTGAGGGATCACGGGCTGACACAGGGACTTTGTGGGAAAGGGAGACAGGGAGCCCCTGCAGCGTTCGAGCGGAGGAGGGATGGGGGCCGATGCACATTTTTAATGCTCTCCCTGATGGCTGGGACATCCGCTGCCTGTGAGCTGGGCAGTCTGGAGGTGAGTGTCCACAGGGGCCACTCATGACCCTGGGCTCCAGAACGTCTCTGAGATGTCAGGACAATCCCTTTAACCAGGCACCAGAAACGATTGAAACCAAAGCTGGGAGGGGTGGCCATTTCCTTGTTTACTTAAAGGCAGGGTCAGGCTCAGCACCAACCAGGAGCCGAGAGGTAGTGCTGGGACCAGGGTAGTTCTGTTTACAGGGCTCTGCCATGTTTAAAGGAACCTCTGACCGGGCTTCTCTGGAGAACATCAGTCCCTTCAGAGTCTCAGCTCAATCAATCAATCTCCTGTGTACCGGGCACTGCACTGGCATTGCACGCTACCAAACAATCCTTGCCACTTCCCCATGGTATGCCCTTCTTACAGACGAGGATCTGGAGGCTTGCAGAGGACCATCCACTCATTCATCCATCATCCATCCAACCGTCCATGCATCCACCTGTCCATCCAAATCCATTCAATTATCCACCCATCCATCGATTCATCAAACATCCATCCACCCATCCACCTGTCCATTCATTTAATCATCCATCCATCTATCCCTCCCTCTCTCCCTCCCTCTGCTTTCTATGGCAAACAGCCTTCTGGACCCTGGGGATACACGACAGACCTGGTCCCTTCTCTCACCACTGAATGGTAGCCAAAGACACTGAACACATTATTACACAAATAAGAATTGCACTAGAATTCTGAGGATCACACCTGTGAGGGAAGATGCAGCTCTCACTGAGGGTATAACCACGGACCCGCCTCCTCTGGTAGTCAGAGTGGGCTTCTCTGAGGAAGAGACCTGAAAGTGGGATGAGTCGCGGAAACTGGTCAAGAGAGTGGAGCAGGGGGAAGAGAACGTGCAAGGCCTCTGAAGCAGGAAGGCCTTGGGGAGGTGGGAAGAACAGAGCGAAAACCAGTGTGTAGGGGGGAGGGGAGTGGGGGACCGGCCCCGCCTCAGATCGGGGGTCCCTCTCCTGCACCTCCTGAATGCCTCTGACTTCCTGGGAGTCTGTCAATCACTCTGGTGGCGCGGGCTGTTCCAGGTCTGTTTCGCAGTCTTTGCTTTCTCAGAAGTTCGCTTTGAAAGGGGGCCTCAAGGTCAAGATGGGCACTTGGAGGCTTTAGAAGCCGAAGCAGTTCCATTTGGGCCAAGTCAGCTGAAGGAGCACGTGGGCCTAAATTTAGGCAAGTCTGTGCTGAACTGGGTTCACACGCTCAAAGCTCCCCTGTTTGTTAATGGTACAATCTGTTCAGACCTTTGGAACATTCCTCAGCTTTTATTTAATGTAGGAAGAATCATTTCTGGAATTAGCATATAAACTGGCACAGGTCAGCAGCTCTGCAGAAAGCCCTTTCCCCGGGTGTCAGCTGCAGAACTGGAGGCCCGAGAGGATACCCAACTGTCCAAGCCCCCCACTCCTGCCGCTTGCCTTTGAGGGACTGACACACGCTCGGTTTAAACGACTCCAGGCTGTCTCCCCAAATGACAGCCTGGGAAAGGATACCTGTCCCCCGAGCAGTGCCACAGGGGAGAGGGGTCTCGTCCAGCGAGGGGAGGTGTGAGCTGAGGACGTGGGAATCTTCTCCAGATAAGTGGTCTGCCCCCAGGGATGGTTCCGCATGGGCTGCTTCTAGAGCAACGTTACCGAAAGGGGAGACCGAGAAGTGTCCCCTCCCTCCCTGTCGCGTCTAGTCTGGTCGGGGGTAGATATTTTATACATTTTATGGCCCTATTAGTTCTCGGTCTTTTGGAGAGGGGTGACCGGTTGATCATTAACCGTTTGCTACGTGTGGCATTCCAAATTCTGGTCCAAGATAGCTCAGTCCAGCGTGCTGATTCCGCCTACCCATTGGGCCATGGCTGGGCGGACCTGCCTTCCTGCAGCGGGCGGGGCAAATTCCCCTGATGCCAGGGGCCAGGGCCCTGGCTGTGCCCTTCCCAGCTCCCTCGGGCTCTGGCATAAATGCGTAATTGTCCTTTTTGGCAGTCCCGCTGCCCCATGAACCCTCCACCCCCCATCGTCTGCCCAAGGCTGTGAGCACCCATCCCGGGAAAGCACAAACGATCTAATTCTAGTGGTCCCACTTCTGCTCATTGTGTCCTGGACCACGATGGGGCTGGGGCTCTCTTCTCAAAAGCTCAGCCTCCGGGCCTGGCCTGGGACATTGCTCTATCTTCCTTGTAGACCGTTTTCGACGTTCTCTCCCTGCAGAAAATTCCTGCCAAAGGGCAGCTTTTGTCGTGTTGAAAGTCTCCCAAATCGGCTTCTTGCATACCAAGAATCGGGCAGCCTGGGGGGGCAATGGGTGTTAGCGGACCACACTTGTAATTAGATGCTCATTTCTTGCATTCACTGAATTTTCTAACAACCTTCCAGAGATGTCCTTTCCTCGCAGAATCCAAAGGCATTGCAAGACGTTAAAAAACGCGCTACAGTGAGCGAGGAGGTCGTGAACCACGCCAGCTCATCTGCCAACCGTACCTCCTAAGAAGAGCGCCCCCATTTAACACCCTGCTCTGCCTCCCCTCCCGGCCTTGGGCCCCCATCCCCACCTCTTCTTTTGGGGGACACTTCTAAAGGGTGGATTTCATCGCTTACCCTGGGCTTAAAACCTTTTGTTTCCACAAAATGAAAGCCTAAGAAAAGTCTCAACTCCTGGTTTGATCCTAAACAGTCCTTCACAGCCTGCGCCTCCTTTCCCTGTCCTGTCGCCAGCATGGCTCCGAGGACATCCCTGGATGTGGCATCACCGTCCCTCCTCTGTTCCCACCTTGCTGAGCCAGACGCTCCATCTTGGGGAAGCCTGCTCTGATGCCTCGCCCTCCTGGCCCTTCACACCTGCAGCCCTGCGCTCACCACGCCTGAGGCTCTTTCCATGGATCTTCCTGTTATATGGGGGTCCCTGACGTCCTCCCATTTTTCTGTGAGTTTCAGGGCCAGAGTTGGCTCTGAGCACTGCTGTTGAGAAAGGGTGAGCGCATGCGTGGGACGGGGCGTGCAGGGCCCCGTCCTCAGGCTCATGGCGGAAATGGTGTGGACAGCACACACATCCCCTCCCATGGGAAGATGACTCCAAAGGCAGTGGTGCCAGGAGCCGAGGGCGCATAGGCAGAGGTGGGCTGGGGTGGCTGAGAGCAAGGGCAAGGGAGTAGCCAGACCTGGGCTGTGTGACCTCAAGCAAGTTACCTAACCTCTCTGTGCCCAGCTTTTTCCTTGTGGAAGCAGGAGATATAGTGGCACTCCCGGAGGGGCGTGCAAGTCACTAGCCTGCCCGGCACCTGGTGAGTGCTCGGCGAATGGGGTTTGAAAGTGGTGGCCCAGGCGGTGGAGGGGTGGCGCCCAGATCAGGAGTAAAAAGACAAACCTGACACCCAGCAGGGGTGTTATAGGAAGACGCTGTTTTGCTCTTCCTTGGCCCTTATACAGGACAGGGCGGGACCTGTGTCAGGCGTGGGGTTCCCATTTGGTTCTCCTCGCCTCTTGCTGGGTGACTTGAGGCCAGAACCTGGCCCCTCTGGGCCTCTGTCCCCACTTTTCATGTGTGTGAGGGGGCTGCCTCTGAGCTCTTGGGGAGGTTCCCTAGGAGATGCCCTTGGTGATGCACCGGGGCCTTCTATGGCCCTGGGCTGGGCAGTCCCTCGGGCCACTTGGTGACCGCAGCAAAATCTGCACGCGTCACTCATGACTGCCGGCTCCTCTGGAACCAATGGCCCTGATTACTGAAGCCTCCCTACCCGGAAACACGGTCTCCATCAAGAATCAACGGTGCCAGGACAGACCCAACACATCCTTTCCTTTTGTCGGCACCAAACTGTGGTTAAGAGGTAAAACACCCTAAACAAAAAGGCTCACGTCAGAAGAGCCCTCAAACAGGATCTGAGGGCCCTTCCTGGTTTCCAACCTCAAAACATTACTTTTAGTTAGAAACACGTGTTAATTACACATATCAAAATTCATATCTTAGTGATTTATTTTCTTCACATTCACGCTGACGGGTGGAGTGGATTTGTCACCGAGGACTCATGTTAAAGGACAATTCTGTCAACATTCACATATTCGGCTCTCTTCGGGGGTGATTCAACTTGGGGATCCCCAGCCGCGAGACCCTGCAAGACTGTGGCATTAAAAGAAAAAAAAAAAAAACAGAGCAGAGCAAAGTACTCTGTGCAAGGCCCGGCCGTAGGATGCTCCCGTCCAGGTGACACGGGACGAAGCTGGGACCAGCCCCACCGCTCTCCACAGACTGGACTGAGGGCAGCTGGGCAGGTAGCCTCGATTTGGAGAAAATAAGAGTGCCGATCGCCTGTGTTTATGGAGTGCCCTTACCAGGAGGCCGAGCCAGGGCGTTATCTTATTCACGTACGTTGTCTTATTGAATTTAGAGGCTGCCAAACATCCCAGTCTGCCCCACAGGCCTGCTTGACGCCTGTCACCTGGCGTCACAGTGAGCTGTCCCCCTGAAAAGTGACAACACGGAAGTGTCCCTGTGTGAATGATAAAGACTGTGGTTTCGTGTGTGCAGTTTCCACATCTGGTGAACGAGCACCCCGAGGGTCGGTGGGTGGGTGAATTGGCCCGAGGTCATCGTTTGACTTCCAGTCTCAGAGGTGGGCTCTGAAGGCGGGGGGGGGGGCTGACTCTCCAGCCTGCCCTGTAACCTCGGCCCACAAGTCCTTCCCAAACGAGGGGGGTCTCCGAGGGCCCTGCTGTGGGAACACCTTGGGGTGGGGTCCCCTCATAGGCCCCGCCTGCCCGGGATCCCATCCGCCAGCCGGCAGCCGGGGTCCCAGGAAGAATTCTGCCTAGAGAGAGCTTTTTCCCCTTGAAGGAATAAAAAACACACACACACACATTCCTGCGAATCAGAGGTATGCCAAGGGGAGAGGGAGGGCAGGGCCCCTTGACCGGCTGGCCGCCAGCAGCCCAGGCACATGACAGCCCCGAAAGCCGCTGGCACCAACTCAGGCTGGGCGTTTGCAGTGGGCGGCAGTGCCAGGGGCAGGAGGGTGGCCTTTCACCAGCTTGGTACCTCGGCCACGTGACAGCCCCTCCTTCGGGGCAGGTCGGTGCCGCCTAAGGCCCCGGTGCCCACACACTTGCCATTTCTGGCCGAGGGACCTGGGGGGAGGTGGCGTGAGAAAATGAGCTGCATCACACTTGGGCAGGTACCCAAGGGCCTTTCAGTGCCTCCGCGTAACGGGAAAGGCACATTACAGCTTCCGGAGCTGGGCCGTTTCTAGCCGCCCCGAAGCGGCCCCACGGACGAGGCTCAGTTACTGTCTCCATAAAGTGGATACAAGGCCGCAGCCAAGGCTTTGGGCTTGAGTTACCTCTCGGGGCCGCACGGTTTCCTGGGCGGGCTCCCCTCCGGGACTGCGGTTTGGAATCCTGGCCTCAATGCCCGGGCTTCCAGGGCCTGGGGCTGCCGAGGTGTGTGCTTTGGTCTTTTGGAAATAATAGAAGAAAAGCAGTGAGCACACACACACACACACACACACACACACACACGTTGGGAGACATAGGACTGTCCTGGGCTGCAGTTGCTGACGGCTGCAGGCGTTCTGGGCCTCGCGGCCTCGTCCCTCTACCCCCTGCCACCGTCGTCACGTGGCCTCCCTTGCTTCTGTCTCTCATAAGGACACCTGCCAGCAGATTCAGGGCCTTCCAGGGTGGCCTCATCTCAAGATCCTTAACTTCATTACATCTGCTGAGACCTCTTTTCCAAATAAGGTCACGGTTACAGGTTCTGGGGTTAAGACGCAGACATACCTTTTGGGGGCCTCCGTCCAGTCACCGCTGCAGATTTTACAAATTGGTCTCGATTTCTATTTCTTTTGAAAAGGATCGGAGGACCTGGCCGATATTCCTTCACAGTGGGCGGTTGCCGGACAGCAGAAGTGCGTGCCCTTTAGATGGGGCTCCTCCCCTCCGACCCTGCCTGGGGCCCCTGATCTGGTCTAACCATCCCACTTCATACCCAGGTAAACTGAGGTGGAGAAGGGGACGCAGAGGGGCCCTGGCTCAGGGGCGGGTTGCTGCCAGGCCCTGGGACAAACAGCTTGTCCAGACCCAGGATGCCGACTCCTAACCACAGGAGGTGGGTGAGCTGCAGGGGCCTCTCCTGTCCCATGGAGCCACTGCAGGGTTCCTGTGGTGCTGTCTCTTCTCCCCGTCCCCGAGGTCAGCTGGCGTTAGGCTGGTAACCCCTCAGAATGACCAAATATGGGCCCACGTCTTTTGGGACCAGCAGCTGTTCACGCTTACACTTTTCACCTACACAGCTGAACGATGCTCGCCTGCAGTGTTTCTTAGCTGCCTTAATTTGAGGGCTACGTGAGAGCACGTAGAAACATTTCATAAACTGGAGAGCAGCACGCAGGGGGGAGAAACTGCTATGACTGTTAATAATGATGAAATGTCTTCCTCTTGTTCGAAGCATCCTTAGAGGCTCCCATTGAGTTTACCCGGTTTTTGTGCACCTGTCATGCTTGACCTTGAGCTGGGCAATGGGTCGGGGGAGAGAGGAGTCAGGAAGGGTCTCTGCCTCTGGGCCTCTGCGGCATTAGGGGACCCTGGAGCTGGTTGGCATGCGCTGCCCGAGAGGCAGAGGCTGCATGGGTGGGCATGCAGGGCAGGCAGGGGCGGGGGCTCAGGGCATTGGGGGCAACGTGTGTACAGGGGCTGGGTGGGCGCTCTCACCACCCAGAAGGCTAGCCTGGGCCTGTTTGTGGGGCAGAGGGTTCCCAGCACCAGGAGAGCAAGGCTGCTGCACAGACGCTTTTTACGCCTCTGGTTACATCCTTGCCGGCGTCCCATTGGACAAAGCAAGTCCCAGGGCCAAGCCCAGGTTCAAGAGTGGAGAAATAGAAAAAGTCAAGTTGCCGTGCATGCAGGGAAACTTGAACAAATTAGAGGTCATCACTGCCGTGATCTATCCATGAGTATGTGACTCAGTTCTGGCCAAGGAGGTCTAAGCAGAATCGGTCTTCCAGGAAGTGTCCTTAAAGGGAGCAGGCATACCTCCCTTCCTCCCTTTCTCCATCCTACTGCTTGGAATGTGGATGTGAGAGCTGGAGCTCCTGCAGCCATCTTAGACTATGAGGATGAGAGCCACACCCTGGGGGTGGTGAATCAGTAAGCTGGAAGGAGGCTGGGATCCTGCTGACTCCTTGGAGCCTTGGACTGCCTGTCCCTGGACTTCTTTTACATGATAGGAAAGTTCTGTGTCATCAGATTTCATCCGAATTGTTACATTTGGCAAAGGCTCCTGTCTCAGAATGTGAGGATCTGGGCAGGCTCTCAACACCCTGTGGGTGGTATAGCGATGAGCTTGAAGCAAATGAAGAGAGCAGGTCAGGTGCTTCTAAGAGGCCTGGAAGAGCTAACCAAGGACCTCCTGGGGCAGACAATCTGGGGGTACGTCTGGGTCTGTGCCTTAGGGGCAGGACCTAGGGAAGACTGGTGTTGAAGGCTGAGAGTCAGATGGGGAGGGTGCAGCCAGTACCGCTGTGCCCACATGGGTCTCGCCCATTTTACACCCCAGCAGCCCTCTGCAGTAGCTCTGTCATTATTCTGACTTTACTGCTGGAGTTGCTGGGGCCTTAGGAGACTCATGCAAGGTCATGCCACCCAGCCGTGGAGCTAAGATTCAAAAGCACAGAGCAAGACTGCAGAACCCTGGCTCTGAGCCTCCACGACCTGGCTGCAGGTTGTGGGGGGCTGGGGCAGCCAGTCTGGAGCCACTGAACCAGCCCATTCATTCATTCATTCATTCAATCGCTCAACCACATGCACATTCATTCATTCATTTGAACGTCTCCCATGGGCCGGGCACCGCTTCTCATGCTGGGGATGGCATGAACAGGACAGACCGAGTTCTGTCCTTGTGGCTACATTCTCACGGAACTGGGGACACATCCATTAGCAAAACCCTCATAGAAGCACTCAGCCCAGCAGCAGGGCCAGGGGAGGGCAGCCTAGCTGGGAGGGTCTGGGGGTTCCCCAGGGGCAGCGTGTCCCCAGGGAAAGCATGCGGGCTGGGTTTGCAACCCAGGAGCAACTTGATAGCCGTGCACTCTTGAGCAGGGGCGCTGGGCCCTCCAGGCCTCAGTTTCCTCATTTGTACAGTGGGGACACTGGTGCCTGGCTCGGTGCCGGTGTGAGGATGGGCTGGCCCTCAGGGGGGTCCCCAGTCTCGGCCTGGCTTTCTCCTTAGGGTGACACTAATTGGCTTCCAGCTGAGGGAAGAGACCAGGAAGCAGCTCTGTCTGTGTCCCTGTCGCTTTCCCAGGTCCTGTCCATGCCTGGTCAGTGGGCAGGGGTGAGAAAGGACAAGGCCAGGTGGGAAGCAGGTTGGGTGCACCGGCCACGAGGACGGCTCAGGGTCCAGCAGACACCCTCAAGGCCCCTCTGCCACAGGGCCCTCGGTCAGGGGGCCACACCCTCCCGGCCACTAGGTCCCTGGCACACCAGGCGGGGTGGGAGGGCAAGGTGGGAGCCACCTGCCGGGCCACTTGGGGTTTTCCAATGGCCGAGGCCTGGGTGGCTGGCTGGCATGGGGCTGCGGGGACTAGGCTGCTCGTTGGAGGGCAGCTGGCAGGAGTCCCCTTACGGCCGGAATAGCACCATGGAGGGGGTTTTGCCTCGCATGTCCTGTGTTAGTCTCCTCGGCTGCTCTAACCAAGTTCCAACAGACATTCACTGTCTCCCAGTCCTGGAGGCCCGAATCCGAGATCCAGGTGCCCGTGGGGCTGGTGCCTCCTGAGGCCTCTCTCCTCGGTGTGTAGACGGCCGCCTTCTCCCTGTGTCCTCATGGGTGTGTCTGTGTCCTGATCTCCTCTTCTTATAAGGACACTAGTCACATAGGTTTAGGGCCCCACCCTTGTGACCCCGTTTTACCTTAATTACCTCTTTAAAAGCCCCATCTCCAAATGCAGTCATATTCTGAGGTCCTGGGGGTTAGATTCTAGCATACTAATTTGGTGGGGGGAACCCAATTCAGCCCAGAATGTGCATTTTGTGGGGGTAGGTGTCAGGATGCAGAAAGGGAGACACTTGCTCTGGAAACGTGGTCTGGAAGGCCTCCACTGGCCGCTCGCAGAGTGGGGGGTGAGCTGTGTGCGGCTCCCACCACCTCCACGTGTCCAGGAACAAGAGTGCTGGCACCAGCCAGAGCCCCTCTGGGGTTGTGGGTCCCATTTAGGGAAGTAACGGGGCTAAAGCTAAGAGCAGAGGATTTCTCAAGTAGCATTATTCCCACTCGTGGGCTCACCAGATATTCCTTGAATCCCTGCTATGTACTTCTGCCACGTGCTGTGGGCGCGCTCAGTGACCCCGTGGGGGCCAGACCCGAGAGTGGGGCAGGACCTGCCTGCAGGCCGGAGGGTGCACAGTGGTCCAGGCGGGGCCTCGGGAGCCACAACTGCAGGTTCAGTCCCGGGCAGCTGCTTGCTGGCTCTGCATGAATGATAAATTCCTTAAGTCCCTTTGCCTTGGTTTCCTCATTTGTCCAGAGAGTCACGGTGGAGCCTCGCAGGGTTGGATGTGGGGATGTATCAAGGTCTCAGGACGTGGCCTGCCCTCAGGGAGCTCAGTGGTGAGTGGCGTGGCCGTTATCCAGTCTCCAGACCCCTGTGTAATTACTTCGGGTTTTACCCAGCAAAGACATATTTCACATTTATCTTGCTGACCCTCAAAGGAACACTGTAGCTGGACCGGAGGGTCTGCTCTTCCCACTGCTTAATTGGTGGGGAGATTGAGGCCTGGACGGGCGGCGCGGCTGGTCCAAGGCCGTGGGGCGCCTTCTCCGGGCGGCCAGGGGCTCGACTGGGGGCACCTGTGACAAGTGAGACTCAGGATTCAGACGACGGGCACACAGGTGGCGTGTCAGTGTGTGAGCGCGCATGTGTGCGTGAGCACGGTAGAGCGTGTGGTGCGCACGTGCGCACGTGTGTGTGCTTGTGTGTGTGCACAAGACTGAGTTTGTACAGGTGTTCTCGCGCATGTGTGAGCATGTGTGTGTCTCTTCACGTGCGTTCTGTAAATTGTAACAAGCCTTGGCGTGTGTCACATCCATTGTTGCCACAATAATGACGGCGGTTACTTTGCGTGCCTCGTGTGTGCCAGGTGCGTGTCAGCTCTCCTTTGGAAGCCTCTTCACAGCCCTGTGCCGTGGACACCCCACTTTTCAGATGGGACACTGAGGCTTGAGGAGGTGAAGGACCCCAGCTGGGATTCAGAGCCCTGACTCCAGAGTCTGCAGGTACTTCATCTCAGCACCTGCCTCCCCATTGGAAGGTGGCTCTCTGGTTCAGCTGTTCCCCGCGCCCCCTCTCCCAACTCGATGGAGGAGACCTAACCCTCTCTGCAGATTTACTCTCCCACGCCCTCCGCTGGCCCCGAGGGGCTCCGAGGGGCTCCGAAGTGGGTTGGTGGTCAGATGGGTCCACGTGCCCGACGGGTCCAGCCTGCAGGCTCCGGCTGTGTCACTTCCTCCTGCTGTGGCCTCGGGCGAGCTGGCCAGTTTCCACATCCATCACCTGGATCTTAAATCAGGTGGCTCTCACAAAGCCCCTACCTGGTGCCAGGCGCGCAGAGGGCACCATAATTCTTTTCTCCCTTGACTGTGGGCCCAGGGAGGTAGGAATTACTCTCCCTTTTTCCAGGTGGGGATGCTGAGGCTCAGACAGGTAAGCGGCTGCCCTTGATCACAGAGCCAGGCCTTGAACTGGGTTTCTCTGACCCCACGTTTGGTGGGCCTCGTTCTGCGGACCGATGCTGCCTCTGGGCAGCCGGGCCTCCTGGGCAGTTACAACGCTGTGTAATGAACAAAGTTCAGTTTACGTTCGAGGTTGGCCGAGCCCAGGTGGCGCTGGCTGCCGAGAGCACCGTGCAGGGCTCTGATCCCCGGCCCGCGCCCCTAGTCACCTTGGGCAGTGCCTTCCTCTCCCGGAGGGCGCGCGTCCTCCGTTGTGGCAGCTCAGACCGTATCTGGCTGGGCCCGGACGGTGATGCCCGAGGGCTGGTTCCGGGCTGCTGTTTACCCCGGTTCTGCATGGAGGGTTTGACCTCACGCCCGCTCCCCACCCACCGGCCTGCTGATCCCACCTCCTCTTGGCTCCGGCTGACTCATGGCTCTGCTATGTGTCCTGCAAACATTCCGGGAACCTCATCCTGCGGCAGGGCTCTCTGAGCTGGCGGATGACGGGGCAGCGCTCCGTACCCCGGGCAGGAGGCATTTGGGCCCCCTGAGAAGCACCCATCACCCTCCCTGTGTCTCTCCATGGCAACAGCAGGCTCCTGTACCTCAAAAATACTGCTGACGCATCTCTGGGTGTCCAGCGGAAGCTCTCCTTCAATCTTATCCAGACCCTGATGGAGCCAGAACACCCGGGTCCCGTCCGCTATCTGCTCCTGCTGCCTCAGTGACCTGGGGCGAATCGAGTCACCTTAACATCAGTGGTGGACAGAAATGATGGCCACAGAGCCCTGCCTGCCGACAAACCCTTCTGTGGGGCTCCGGCCTAGACAGGCAGAAGAGGGATGCTCTGGTGAATCTGTGGGGGGGGGGCGGAGAGCAGAGCAGGGGCCCCAGAATCATCACCAGTGGGGAACTCCCAGAGTTCCCCGTGATCTTCGAGATCACGCCCCATGCTGACCTTCTGCACCCCAATGTAGCTCAGGTTCAAGGTTGGGCTCCAGTGGGGGTTTGAACTCTGGATTCCCTGATCCCAGATTCTGCAAGCATTCCACCTGAAACGTGAGGTTGGATAAGAGGTCTTGGCTGCTTGCTGTGTGACCCAGGGCAAGTTACTTAATCTCTCTGGGCCCTGAGAGGGGAACAACGGGACCTATTTTGTCAGGGTGCTGGGAGCGTTCAGGAGACCTGGTCAGAACTTTGCAATGAACCTGGTGCTGCGTGAGGGTTCTACTCTTGTTCAATATTACTGCCTTTATAAGTGTCCTCAAAAGGGGCAGACCAGTAAATGCTGGAAAGGCTGTGCTGAGCCCCGCAGCGGGCTGCCTGCCTCCTTTTGCCTGCACCCTTGTGGGTCCAGCGGGTTCCTTTTCTTCTCTCTGGACCAGCCTTGCCTGATAGAAATAGAGTACGAACCTCGCAGGTAGGTAACTTAAAACATTTTTAGTCGCCTCATTAAAAGAGTAGGACAAAACAGGTGAAATACGTTCGAATAACAATTTATTTAACCCAATCTATCCAAAATATTATTTTAGCGTATAATCAATATCAAAATTATTAATAAGATATTTTGCATTCTTTTGCACGCACTTAATTCTCCAAAATCCCTTGTTATTTTTACGCTGACAGTACATCTCAATTCAGATGCTCCATGTTTAACATCCTGCCAAAGCCATAAAGTTGTGTTTAACAGAAAACCACATTACGTTGCTTCAGTTTTTAAATTTAAATTAATCAAAGTGAAATAAAATTTAAAAATGCATTTTGTTTGTCTCAGCAGTGACATGCCAAGTGTCCAATGGCCACGTGTGACCAGAGGCTGCCGTATTGGTGGCGCTGGTCTGGACAGCGTCTGTGTCCTCCCCTTACTTGTCTGGGTCTCCTTCCCTATGACCTGGGTGGCCGCTGGCTCACCTGAGATGCTCATCTGTTGGAGGACAGGGTTCAGGGGACGTTCAGGGGGTGATGACAGGTCTTAAGCTTCATGGGAAGCAGGCGGGGGGAGGGAACTTTGCCCTTTGGAGCCTGACCCACCCGCTGTGATGTTGAGGACTTGTGGCTGGGCTGGGGTCCGGGTCCTTGAGCTGGTCGCATCTCCCCTCTGGGGCTCGATGTCCCCTCAAGCTCTGCCATTCCATCACCAGTGCCTACAAGTCAGGACCTGCAGCCCTTCCTTCCCGGGCTGCCCTTCCCGGGCTGCCCTTCCCGGGCTGCCCTTCCCGGGATGCTCGGATACAGATGGCACTTAATAGGGGCTTGGTGCATGAACAATGCAGGTGCTGGTGTCACTGGCTGAGCCGCCCCGGCATTGCCTTTCCTTTTCCCTGCCACAGGGGCTGACTGGCCTTCCTCAGGGACCCCCTACATCCAGGGTTCCACATCCCACTCGTGGGCGACACTGACCAGGCGGCGGGGCCTGCCTCTCCTCACGCACAGATTGACTCCATTATCCTGATGGCTCCCCTGGGAAGCGGGTGCTGCATGACACACACTTTGTGGGTGGGAAGACCAGCGCACAGAGAGGTGAAGCAACTTGCCCGGAGCTGCAGAGTTAGCAAGCGACGGAGATGGGATTTGAGCCCAGCCTGGCTGGCTCCCACCCTCCTGGGAACCACTGAGTTGGTGTCTTCTTCAACAGCCAAAATCTCGGTTCCAGTCCTGGCTCTGCAGTCTCCTGGTTCTGGCCTCGGTTTCCCCACATGTATCATGAGTGAGTGGGACCTTCTGATGGTCAAGTTCCTTCCAGCCCCCAGAGTCTCTGCCTCACTTCTTATTTGTAATTTCCTAAGCCATTTGGCTTTGGTGATGGGGCTGAGGGAGGGTGAGGCCAGGTGGGTGGGAAGCCATATCCCACAGCCCAGCCCCCGTCGGGGGAGAGGCCGTGCACACGGGCTCCTGAAGGCCGGGCCAGGAGGCCGGCCCTGCTGGATCCTGGAGCCGGAGCAGCACGCTCTGGGTCTTGGCACCGAGGCCTTGCAGCTGCTGGAGGCTGGCCGCGTGCAGTCACTGGGCTGGCATGGGTGGCCGGGTGGACCGGGGCGGGCGGGGCGGGGGGGGGGGCGGCCGAGGGGCCCTGCATCTATCACTGCCAGCAGCTCTCGTGGGTCCTGCCAAGTCGTGGTGGAACCAGGCCCAAGTGCCAATGTGCTTGGTAACTGGATTGCTATTTGAAAAATTAAAGCGGTGTCAAGACAATCTCACCTCCGCATTCATATCGGGAGCCTGGAGCCGGGCGGGTGGCGGCCCGAGCGAGACTGTTTGTGCAGGGCGGCCAGTGGGAAGGCGCCCCGGGACGGGACAGATTACAGCAAAGAATATTATCCACCCAGCGCTTGGGAGCGGGGAGAGGCAAATAGCCGGCGAGAACAGAAAGCTCGGGCCGGGCCTGACCCCGCACCAGCTGCTGAGACCTGGCGGCCCGGGCAGACTGCTGGTCCGGGACCTACTATGTGCCAGGTGCTGGGCGGGGAGAGGCGGGGGGAGATACTAGGGTGATGTCTCCAGGGGGCACAGTGCCAGGGTGCATGAAAAAGTTTCAATTTCTTTTAAAATCCCAATTTAAAAAATGAGCCTCTAAGCTGAAGAGAATGTTTTAATATATGTACTGGGTTGAATAGTGTCTTTGCAAAATTCGTGTCTGCCCAGAACTTCAGAACAGGTTGTTATTTGGAAACAGGGTCTTTGCAGAGGTGATGAGTGAAGATGAGGTGATACTGGAGTGGGGTGGACCCTGATCCAATGACCGGTGTCTTTATAAGAGGAGAAAACACACAGACACACAGGAGCCCACGTGAGGCAGATTGGAGGGATGCAGCCACAAGCCCAGGGACACCTGGAGCCCCCAGAAGCTGGAAGAGACAGGACGGGTCCTGCCCCAGAGCCTTTAGAGGGAGCGAGGCCCTGCGGACACCTCGAGTTTGGACTTCTGGCCTCCAGACTGTGAGAGAATAAATCTCTGGCTTGCAGTAATTCACTGTGGCAGCCCTAGAAAAGTAATGCAGTGTATAATATTAATTTGCTTTTAGTCCAGTGAAGTTGTAAACTATTACTATTATTATTTTTATTTTATTTTTTGTGTGTGTGTGCGGTACGCTGGCCTCTCACTGCTGTGGCCTCTCCCGCTGCGGAGCACAGGCTCCGGACGTGCAGGCTCAGCGGCCATGGCTCACGGGCCCAGCCGCTCCGCGGCATGTGGGATCTTCCCGGACCGGGGCACGAACCCGTGTCCCCTGCATCGGCAGGCGAACTCTCAACCACTGCGCCACCAGGGAAGCCCATTACTATTATTTTTTAACGAAAGAAGGAACCCTTGAAAGCAAACGTCCCTAAGGCCCATGAAAGTCTTAAGTCAAGGTGAACTAGACTGGCCCTTCGTCCAGGAACTGGGTGCTGGGCTGGGTGGCCATGGGGGATCCTTGATGGAACAGACAGACACAGAGCGGGGGTGAGGTTGGGGGTGGGGGTGGAGCTCTGGAGGGAGAATCTTGGGCTCCGCTCTGGCTCTGCCGTTTCTTGGCTGTGTGACCTTGAGGAGGGGCGTGACTTCCTTAAGCCTGTGCCCTTGTCTGTTAGCACCTCCTTCAGAGGGTAAAGGTGCCATCTGACCCCCGTTACTGTACCCATGGTGATCCTCCTGCAGAAGCGAGGGTTTCAGAGCCCAGGGGCTGGGGCCTGTGGCCGTGTACATCACCTGGCCATGGCAGAGGAGCCAGGGTGATCAGAAGAGGCACTTTCCTGCCTGGGGGAGTGTTGCATCCAGGTTTGGAAAGAGCTGGCCCTCCCTCCACTGTGGGTCTCAATGCGTGTCCTTCCCTCGAGCCCGGGGTCTTTGTCTCTGTAGGTTCTCATACTCATGGTCAGCTCAGCACCAGGCCAGTCCTCGATGGAGGCCCAAGAGGCCACCCCCTGCTTCTCCCACCCAGAGGGCCCTTCCTCTAGAGTGCTGTGAGTTCAGGTCTGAGGCCCCCCAAACTGCTAGCCGTGCGACCCGAGCAAACAGTGCGGGCAAAGGCCTGTTGGACCACAGCATGAGCTGGATGAGGCCCCAGGACCGTCCCAGCCGCCAGGGTGCTCCAGGAAGTCTCCTACCCTGGGATAACTCGGTGTCTTGGCACGGGCTGCCTGGCCTTCAAAGGGAGATGCCCGGCCAGTCCCAGAACCTCCAGACGCCTAGGTGGTGGGGTCCGGGCACTGGTGCACTTGCCGCCTGCCAGGCCTACATCGCCGCACTTTGCATATATCATTGCCATTAAGCCACTTGGAGAGACTGGGGTGTAGAGAGGATTTCAATCCTCACCTTACAGAGTGGGAAACCGAGGCACAGCACGGTGGCTACAGGTGGCACAGCTAGGATGTGACGTCCGGGCACAGGCCACTCAGAGGGAGCAGGGAAGGAGCAGCCCTCTCCTCCAGGTGTCCGGACCTGTCTGGACACTGCAGAGCCTGTGGTGGCCCCGGGACTCAGGGCTGCATTCCTGCCTCTAGGTGGGGCGTCCTGCACATGCTGCTCCCACAGCGTGGAGCCCTGAGCTGGGTGTTCACGGGCTGCGGTGTCTGCGCCCGAGCCTCCTCACTGCCGGAGCGGTGGGTCAGGACGGGGTGGGTGTAAGGCTTTAGCCCCTTCCTGCAGACCCCTCGCTGACGCTGCGAGACGCAGTGTGGACGCACCAATTCTGCAACTTGGGAACACAGCAGCCCTCTCCTCCGCCTCTCCCTGGGACCAGATCCCTCCCGGACGGGCCTGAGATGAGGTCCTGAGTCCCCTCCTTCCTTCCCTGCTCTAAACCTCAGCCCCCTCGGGACAGGGGGAATGCTGGCCTCCATCACTCCTGGGCCCCGATGGGTGGTTCTCAGGAGGAGCCGGGCAGCCACATGCACTGGTCTAGGACATGACCTGGGGGCCAGGTGAAGCTGTGAGCTTCCTGAGGGCAGGGCCCTTCTCAGGGCATCTGGGGCCCCACCCCTTGTTTGTGCTCATGTCTTGGGGCCTTTTCTGTTCTCAACGTTGTTGTAGGAGGGGTGAGTGTTTGTTGATCAATGAGACCTGGTTCCCTCCTGATTCTAACTCGTCTCCTTGTGAGCCTGGGCGGGTCAGTTCCCCAGAGGCCTCCCTCTGGAAAGCCGGTGAAGGTGGCAGCTGGCTTGGCGATCCCTGGGGTCGGCCCCAGGGCAGCCTTGGTGGTCCAGGGTGTGGATGATGGAGTCAGGCCTGCATAGAAGCCCAGACTCCATCACATCCTTGCTGGGTGATGCTGGGTGACTTCAATTCTCTAGGCCTCAGTTTGCTCATCTGTAAAATGGGGAGAACACAGGACCCGTTGGATACCTGGGCAGAGGGGACACTGCATATCGATGGTAGCACAGGACGTGCTTGTCCTCCTCTTCCTGCTTTATTAATTTCAGTGAGAAGACATTTATTTTGAGAGGGGAAGTTATTGAGGTATAATTACCATGCAGGAAGTGTTGACAGTTTGATGCCTTTTGATAAAGGTATTCAGGGCATGCAACCAGTACCACAATCAAGGCATAGAACTGTCCCATCACCCCCAAAGGTCCTTCCTGCTGGCTCTTGGCAGGCAACACCTTCTCCCACCCCAGCTTCTGGAAACCACAGATCTTGTTTTTGTCCCCATGGTTTTGCCTTTTCCAAAATGTTTAAGTGGAATCATGCAGCATGCAGCCTCTGGTGTCTGGCTCTATCACTTAGCCTAATGCATTTGAGATTCACCCATGTTGACTCATGTGTCTGTAATTAGTTCCTTCTTATTGCTGAATATTACATGATTAGAGCATGAATGTCAAGTTGTATGAATAGACTACAGTTTGCTTTTCCATCCACCAGGTAATGGACATTTGAGTTGTTTCCATTTGTGGCTAATATGAATAAAGCTGCTATAACATCTGGATCCAGGTTTTGTGTGGACATGCTTTCATTTCTCTTGGATACATACTAGAAGTGGGATTGCTGGATTGTATGTTAAGTGTATATTTAACTTTAAAAGAAACTAGTAGACTCTTTCCAACATGGCGACACCATATTGCATTCCCACCAACAATGTATGAGAGTGCTGGGTGCTCTGCCTCTTTGACAACACTTGGTGTTGTCAGTTTAAAATTTTAGCCATTTTACTAAGTGTATAGTCCTGTCTAATGATGCCGACCCTCTTTTCATTCACCATTCACTTGCTTATCTGAGGCCTAGTTTTCTTTTCTGGTGAAGCATCTGTTCAAATTTTGCATTAAAAAATTTGGGCTGTTTTGTCTTATCATTGAGCTGTAGGAGTTCTTTCTGTATTCTGACATAAGACCTTTATCAGTTATATACTGTTCCAATATTTTCTCCCAGTCTGTGGCTTGTGTTTTCATTTTATTAACAGTGTCTTTGGAGGAGCCGGAGTTTTTATTTCCATGAAGTCCAATGTATAACTTTCAAAATTAGCTTTGTGGTTTTTTGCATCTTAAGAAGTCTTTGCCTAACCCAAAGTCACAAAGAGTTTCTTCTAGACGTTTTATGGTTGTAGGTTTTACATTGAAGTCTATGATCCATTCTGAGTTGACCTTTGTCTATGGTGTCTCCCGGTGCCCGCCTCACATGGCTACCCAGCAGCTGGCCTGGCCTTTCCTGTCCTGATTACTTTTGTCCACCTGGGTGGCTGCTGGCCAACGCTGCCCTGCCACCTTGGTCACTGGATGAAAAGCCCTTGAGCTGCCCTGGGGCTGGCTGGGCTGGTGCCAACATCTGCCCAGCGTGTTTATCCTCTTGACTGGGGGTGGCCTCATCCAAGGGGACCCCAAGCTGGACTCCTGCCCACTGCTCAGTAGATGTAACGGCTAGGACTCTGACCTGACTTCCTTTGCCACTCGGGGCAGCTGCTGCTCTGTGGGCCCCAGAGTACCTCTACCCTCCTCCCTGTGACACCAGGGCACCTTTCTCTTCAGCGTGGTGAACTCAGCCACCTGAGTCAGACGTCGACATTTTTATTACACTCCACCAACTCCCCTCACCCTCGAGGAGTTACTGGCCCCATTTCTCAGAGGGAGAAACTGAGTTTAAGGGGATTAATCTATTTGTCTATGTTAGTGAGTGGCAGAGCTGGGAACTGAACCAGAACTTGGTAGTTTCCCTTGACACCACGTTGCTTCCCTGGTCCGTCTTCTCTACTTTGGGCTGTTGTGAACTCATCCACGAGGACACCTGGGAATGATTTATCCAGGGAGGGTTGGCACACGGTTTTTTCAGGGTGAGCGTGCTCCCTCCCCCTGTAGTGTAAGCACCTTCTTCTTCTCAAGGATTTCTCACATTTTGTGCCTCTTCCCACAAAATGCGGCCTCGTATGCCCAGGAGAATTTCACAAAGAGACACCTGCATGTGAGAATCAACCTGTACGTGAGTCTTTTAAACGCGGCATCAGCTCCCCACAAAGATCCTCAGGGTGGTGGGTAGACTGGCCAGGTCACTGATGGATTTGGGAACCACAGCATCCCAGTGCACAGTGTTTAGTATACAGTAGGCACTCAGTAAATGTTTGTAGTGTGAATGAATGAACTTGGAGTCATCTAACCCAGTGAATATCATCAATTATAACAAAACCCAATGGATCATGACAATCAAGGTCAAGACTGAGTGTCTAAGCCCAGTCAAGACTTGAGTGGTGTGTCTTCTGGGCTGTCCAGGTTCTTGGGTTGGCATCTAGAGGGGACATGACAAGAGCCTTTGGGGTTGGGCCTGGAGCTTGGGAACCTGCTGCTCACAGAAACGTCTTGGAACCCAGGTTGGCTTGGCCAACCCCTCTGCTCCATGGGAAATGACCCTAGGATGAGCGGGGGCTAGCTGGCTCAGGGCCCTGGCCAAGGCTCTCTGCAATTGAGAGGTTTAGTTGCCAATAAAGATGGGATTGCGCTGGGGTGGGGCCTGGTGGAGCTCATCGCAGGCTCTCGGAGGTGACAAGGGGCCTCCAGCAGGAGCTGCCTGGGGGCAGACTTCCATCTTGGGGATGGGGCTGAAACAGGCAGGGACCTGGACCCTTTGCTGCAGTGCTGGCGCCTGGACAAACATCTCCTTGAGCAACAAAATACAAAGAAACTATAAGGGACTAAAAATAACTGCGTGCATGCCCAGTTGGGGCAAATTATGGACAAGAAGATACAAAAAGACCAAAAACCCGACTGCCACTTGGGATGTCGTTAGCAAAAGCAGGGCACTGCGCCTGCCCACTGCACACAGCACCACCAGAGGGCTGGGCGAACCCCCTGAGTCACCCCTGGACACACCCCCCTGACACCCCCCATAGAAGCAACCAGCTGCCCCCCCTCGGGAAGTGAGCGAGGGAACCTGTTACTTGTTCTCGCACCCTCCTGCTGCAGCGGGGCCCCCAGTACAGCCTTGCCTGAATTTCTTGTCTGACCTCTGATCCATTTCTATTGATTAAGGGGGCCAAGAGCCCTGGTGGGCACCAGGGCAGGAGACAAGAGCTCAGAGCAGACTCTTGGCCTCAGGTCCACGGGCAGGTGTCCTGCTGGGCCCGTTGTCTGGCGCTCACAGCGATCTCTGCAGAAAACGCACGTTGATCACCCATTTTGTTTTTTCCAGGGTTGGGATCACACGAAGTACCAGAGTTGGGGTTCCTGGATTGGAGCTGGGGTGCCCCTCACCTGTGTCCCTCTTGTTCCCCTCCCCACCACAAACACGGTCAGTGACCCGAGTCAGGGCTGGAGTTGTTATAGATCCTGGAGTAAGGGGAACCCTGTCCTGGAAAGGAGGACATTCGCCTCGGGCCACCCAACCCCCCAGGGCAGACCCTGCCGTCAGCGGGGAAGGCCAGGGAGGCGAGGGTGGGCAGTGAGAGAGGAGCATAGTAGACGCCGGCTGAGTGCAGCATCCGTGCGACCTGGCCGAGGAGAGACCTGCAGATCCCGGGCCAGCACGGCTAAGGAGAGGCCCAGGCTGCTCCCCTCCTGCCCTGTGAACTGGTTGTATGTCCAGCAGTGACGTGTTCCTCCCGGGGCACTTGGGCGGCAGGCAGGAGGCTGTGCACACATCGGCTGGGCCAACTGCTGGGAGCCCTGGAGGGTTTGGGGACCCCTGGTCTCAGCAGGAACCCCAAGAAGGGGAAGATTAGGGGACACCCCCGTGCACAAGCTGTCCACGTGCCAGGCTGCGTGCTGGGACCTCTCCACGGGCAGTCTCGCCGAATCTTTGAAATGAGGGTTTCTCCACCATGACCCTGTTGACATTTGGGATGAAGTATTCTTTGCAGGTTGGGGGCGATGGGAGACGTCTGTGCATATAGGGTACTGAGCGGCACCCCTGGATGCCAGTTACCAACCCCCAACTCAATGTGATAACCCAGAATGTCTTCAGATAGCGCCAAGTGGCCTTTGGCGGGCAGGTCACCGCTGGGTGAGACCCACTGCTTCAAATCACCCTCACTTCACAGAGGAGGAAACTGAGGCCCAAGAGCAGCCAATGGTTGCCTCAAGGGCGACAGGAAGGCGATGGGAGAGCTGGGCTTGATTGGCTCCAAGCCTCTCCCAGCTGGACCTTAGGCCCCCAAGAGCGTCTTGCATCCCCTGCCGGGTTTCAGGGCTCAGCTGTGTCTGGCACAGCGGGTGCTCGGGAACCAGTAGCATGTGAAGGATGAACAAAGGGATAGATTCTGGGCTGGCCTCACTTCCCCAACTCTGCCCTGGTTCCTCCTGCCTTAGCCTTCCTGGTGGCTTAGGATCCAGTGTGGATACCGTGGCCCTTGTCTGTGGCGTGTTGCTGGCTGACGTGGTATCTTTTCCTGGCCCTGGGGGCCTGGTGGCTTCTGAGTCCTGACGTGGGAGCCGGTGCGTGTGCCAAGCGTGTGCTGGCAGTACGCGAGCGGCCGGCTTCGGAAGCACGGGGTGAAGGCGTGAGGGGCAGTGGGGCGTGGAGGGAGGGTCAGGCTGGGCTGGGAGGACGGTGGGGCTGGACAGAGGGTTAAGTCCTGGCTCAGACACGTCCCAGCTGCGTGACCGGGCAGTTCATCTGCACGATGGGAACGATAATGACACTCCCTCCAAGAGCTGCCGTGAGCAGTCTGTGCCATGGACCTACCTCCATCCAACAGGTGTCTGATCCGAGGGGGACTCAGAGTCACTCGAAAAGTTAGTCGCCTCCTGCCAATGAATCATGATTCTATCTGCACTCCGGAATTTCTCTTGACAGCTGAAATACTTTTCTCATTAACATCATGTCCGTACCTGGACATGATGTGGTCCGGGCATGGGGCACCAGGGAGTAAGCAGGGTCTCATCCTCAGGGCTCCCGTCTGGCTGTGGAGGCCCCTGCATGGACATCAAAGTGTAGGTCTAGGTTTTCTGGGTGGGGCACAGGGGAGGGTAAAATCCATGGGCAGGATGCCAGGGTAGGCTTCCCAGCATGGGAACAAGTACAGGCTTGACCTCAGTGAGAGGGACTCAGAAAAACAGAGGAGGAGTGACAGTTACCTCTTATTGCACAACAAACTTTCCTAAAACTTAATGACTTAAAACAACAGTAAGCTTTATTATCTCAGCGTTTCTGTGGGTCAGGAATTTGGGAGCGGCTTAGCCAGGTGGTCCTGGCTCAGTGTCTCTCATGGTGTTGCAGGCAAGGCGCTGGCTAAGGCTCCATCACCCGAAGGCTCGACTGAGGCTGGAGGACTTTCTCCCAAGGCAGCTCCTCGTGTATTTGGCAACTGGTGCTGGCTGTTGGCTGGAGGCCTCAGCTCCTCACCATGTGGGCCTCTCCACAGGCTGCTCGAGTCCTCACAATGTGGTGGCCTCCATGGTGGGCAATCCCCAAGGAAGCCACAGGGTCTTTTATGACCCAGCCTCAGAAATCACACACTGTCGTTTCTGCAAATCCTATTGGCTCACAGTCCGTTCTGGAGTGCAGCATAAAAAAGGACCAAGTATAGAATGGCCAGATATAGAGAGACCTCGAAGGCCAGCCTTGATTCTGTGGGCCCGAGGGAGACGGAGTGGCCAATACGTGTTGCACAGATTTGTGTTTTCCTCCTGCCTTCACTGATTAGGGAGGTGGTGCCACTCTCCAGCTGTGGAGGGTCTGGGGAGTTCCTTAATCTCTCTAAGCCTCAGTTTTCTTATCTGCAAAATGGGGATAGCAATGCTGTATGAGGTTGTCGGGAAGATTCAGTGCAATAATGTGAGCAAGGTGCTTTGCAAAAGACCTTATAAAATGGACAGTGCTCAGGGTTAGTCTTGAAGGGTTTGGAGACAGGAACTGTGTGTGTGTGTGTGTGTGTGTGTGTGTGTGTGTGTGTGTGTGTGTGGTTCGCGTGCATGGTGTTTTGGGAAGATTAGCGTGGCAGCGTCATGCACAGAGACTGTGTGGAGGGGGACTTCCCTGGTGGCACAGTGGTTAAGAATCCGCCTGCCAATGCAGGGGACACGGGTTCGATCCTTGGTCTGGGAAGATCCCACATGCCGCGGAGCAACTAAGCCCATGCACCACAACTACTGAGCCCATGTGCCACAACTACTGAAGCCTGTGTGCCTAGAGCCCACGCTCTGTAACAAGAGAAGCCACTGCAACGAGAAGCCCGTGCACCTCAACGAAGAGTATCCCCTGCTCACCGCAACTAGAGAAAGCCCGCGCACAGCAACAAAGACCCAACGCAGCCAAAATTAAATAAATAAATTAAAGAAAAATAAAAAGAGAGAGATTGTAGGGCGAAGACCCACCCACCAGGTGCCCGGGTTTCAAGGGTTGGGAAGGAAGAAGGACCGGATGTGCTTGGTGATCTTTTAAAAATCAGCGGCGGTAACAGCACCTCTGCCTGTGTGAGGTTGTCCAGCACAGCGTTTCTCAACAAGCGCTTCCGAAGGACAAGGGGATGGATGCCGAGCCCAGTTGGTGGTTCTTGGTGTGGCGTGGAGGGTCCCAAGTGGATGGGACCTCAGGGGGGAAGGAAGCACTCCCGGTGGTCCTGCCGTCCCTCCATTGGGACCTGCCTGTCTAAGCCTTGGTCTGTCCTCAGACAGCATGTCCTCGGAAGAGGTGGCTGGGGACCGAGGGTCACTGCTCTGCCCAGCCCTCTCCCCACCTGCTGTTGGTGCCTCCAGCTTTGGGGGTGTGGCATTGCCCAGACTCTTCAGGCCCCTGTAACCTCCTGCCCACTCCTCCTCAGGCCCAGCGCCCAGGTAGTCCACGAGCCCTGGTAGGTTTAGGGCTGATGCACTTGTGGTAAGAGATGCCCAGGGTTGGGTTGGAACCCAGGTGTTTGCTCGGCAGGAAATATCACTGGAGAGATGGGCTGCCCTGTCGAGGGTTATCTTAATCCCTGGTTTCCTTTGCTTCTCCTCCTGGCTGCCCTCCTGATCCTGAAATAAATCTTAGAATACACGCCCACCCCCAAACACACATACACAGACAAAGAGATTTTTGGACCCGGAAGCACCCTGGGCTTCATAAACTTTCCATTGTGACCAAAGAGGTTCATTTCCTGAGAGAGGAAAACAATCCTTTGGGCCTTATGCGACGTGGCTTGGCTGGGGAGCCCTCATGTCCCGTGCCCCCAGCCACGGACCAGCATCTTAATGCACCGATTTAGGGGGTAACATTAGACGCCTCACCCAGGCTTAGCCTCACTGACAACACGTGAGTTCAGATTACGTGGTGAGAAATGTCGGAAATGAGGTGGGGGCTGCGGGGGGTGGGTGGGTAGGGAAGCACAGCTCCCCTTGGCTGGCGTCCTCGCCAGCGATGGCCAGATTCCCAAACTATCGTGGTGACTTGTCTCACACAGTGTTTGTTCATATGTGTGACTGTATTTGTGTGAGCAATCTTCCTGCCACATCGTCTGCAGTCACACTATGTTCTGGGGAAAGGGACAGCCCGTGACAATGTGTGACTCGTCCTGGAGGTTGCACAGGGCCGTGACTCGTGGTGCCCAAGCCCGTGGGCTGGACCAGGAGTGGGCTTCTTCCGGGCAGTGATTTAACTCCCTTGAAGCGGTTGCTCTCAGGTCAATGGGCTCCCCCAAGGTCAGCTGGGGACAGACAGGGTGGCCGTTTTGCTGGATGATTTAAGAGGAAACTTAAAAGCAACATCAAACCCCTCCTTGGAGAAGTTGCCAGAGCAGGGGCCAGTGGTTTCGAGAAAGAGTGTGGAGACCCCTTGGGTGGGTTCAGATGGGCTTCTATGTGCTGTAGTTTGTTAAAAATACCCGCCTCATAGGAATCAAATTGACACTTGCAAAGTGCTGATCACGGCCGGCTGCCGACCTCCCTTTCTAAGAAAACCCCAGAGGTGGATTCGATGGAGATGTGCCTAGCCAGGATTCCCGACCTCCTGGCTATCTTGGAATCCAGGGCCACGTGACACTATTCTTGCCAAAGGGATGTAAACAGGAGTCAGCTAGGGATTTCCCGGTCAGCTTTTGCTTTCTTTGTACAGGCATCACCACCTCCTCGTGTGCTCTTTTCTTCTTCTTGGAGTTTGTGTTAAGGGCTGGAGGTGCAGCAGCCATTTTGGGCCATGAGGATGAGACTACATCCTCAGGATGTTGGAGTCAGAGGCATTTGGACATTGATGGCATGCTGTTCCAGCCCTTGTTGGTGGAGAAAATTAAACCCCATGGGTTAAGCCTCTGTAGACAGTTTCAGACTCCCTCTGACTGATACATACTGTGTTTGGTGTATAGTAGATTCTCAATAAAAGCCAAAACCACTCTTACCCTTTTTCAGGCCACTGAGACCCAGAGAGAGGAAGTCACTTGCAGTAACATGTCCAATAAGGGAGTGACTGGTTCTTAAACCCAGCACACTGGGTGCTCAGATCAGTGCCCTTTCCAATGCTCCCTGCCTGAAACAGGGTCTGGGTTCCTGGGTCCAGGTTCTGGAAGCCTGAGGGTACGAATGTGGGTTCAGGGGCCCTTTTACTCATTCTTTAGCAGGTGTCACTGAGTGGTAGTTCTGTGGTATAAACTCACTGTAGACACTGAATGCGTGGATACTGAACCACTGTTCCTGGGAGAGACACAGGGTTGCATTCCCGAGAACTTCTGCTCATAACATTTACATCCACCGATCAATACACAACCTTGTTTGTTGTGTGCTTCTGTTTAAAGGCACCTGTTTTAATATATACCCTATCAATGATCTGTTAGCATGAAACTCATGGCCAAACAGGGCTGTAACCCCTGCCTGAACAAGTGTTACTACCGTGTTGTTTTCTCGCTAAGGCACCTTGCAGCCTTCCTGTGCTCAGCATCTCAGCACCAAGCTCCGGAGGCTTTTTTTTTTTTTCTGTTTTTTTGATTTTTAATATTTATTTATTTGGCTGCGCTGGGTCTTAGTTGCAGCATGTGGGATCTTTAGTTGCTGCATGTGGGATTTAGCTCCCTGACCAGGGATCGAACCCAGGTTCCCTGCATTGGGGGCGTGGAGTCTTAGCCACTGGACCGCCAGGGAAGTCCCTAGGGGGGCCGTTTTAAACAGTGACATCACCAACAAAAAGCACAAAAATGCAAAAATGGGCCACTAAGTAGACCACGAAAAGGATGTTCATTTACAGTGTGAGAGTGGGAACAAGAAGGCAGATTGTGGCTTTGCTGGACCTCGGCTGGGAACATGCGCATTGGGCGACTCAGATGCTTCGTCGCTCTGCACATGTCTGCAGGCATCCACGAAAGAACTGGTTTTGTTGAGCGTCGATTTTGGGGACACGAGGAAATTCCAGCGAGTAGGTGAATTCGCAAATATGGAATCCGTGGATAATGAGGATGGGCTGTACTTACCAAACGGGACCTCAGCTGCAAAAAAGGAAGAAGGGGCAGCTTGGAGGCCAACACTGGACAGGGCAGTCAGTGGAGTCCTCTCTGAGAAGGAGAAATTAAAGCCAGAACCTGAAGGTGGAGGAGGGGATGGCCATGCAAGCTGCACAGGGTTCAGTGGCGTCTTTTTTCGAGGTCAAGTTCAGAGTGGACACTGTTTCATTCAGCATAACCTCAGGGCGGTGAGATTTATCTCTGCCCTTTATTTTGAGTTGCCACGTGGCTGGTCTTTTTTCTCTTTTTGTAGCTTCCTTTAGGTTGTTTATTTTTCTTCTCATTTTATTCTGTCTTCCTCGGCTACTTTGGAACTTATAGATTCAATTTCTATTCATTTAGCAGTGACCCTGGAGACTTTTACCAGGTGTAGCAAACTTTGCAGTACCTAAGTTAATCAATATTTTATACTCCTTCCAAATGAAACAAGACCTCAGAATACATCACCTCCCTTCTGACTTACATGTGATTGTGTCATATATTTTATTCTAATTTTAAATTCCCCAAGTTAGACCCGGTTTTTCTTGTTTTATGCAGTCGATGTTTGTTTAGATTTACCCAGATATTCCCCATACACTTTGCTCATGATTTTTCCCTGCATTTTGAATCTCCCTTCAGCGATTATTTTCCTTTGGCTAGAATATATCCTCTGGGATCGTTTTTACTGGCAGTCTATTTGTGTCAAACATCTACATTTTTACTTGTCTAAAAATAAATTGATCAACCTTTTCTTTCATGGTTTGTACTTTTTGTGTGTTTTTAAGATGGCCCTGTCCTGAGGCTATGAAAATGTTACTCTATATTCTTCTCTGAAAATTTTATAGATTTGCATCTTGCATTGAATCGTTAATCCACCTGGAGCTGATTTTTGTGTGAGGTGTGACGCAGGGCTCTGTGGTGATCATTAGTGTTCTTTCGGGGTCTAACTATTTCGGGCACATGGTGGGACTGCAAGTCCCCACTGAGATGTGTATCAGGTATCTATGCTGTGTAACAAATCACCACCAACATGGCTTGAAGCAGCTTCTGCTTATAAACTCATGGTTCTTTTAAGCAGAAGTCCAGGTGGGCTTGGGTGCATTCTCTGCTCACGTTCTCATAAGAGAACGTGTTATGATTTCACCTGGAGGCTCTGGGGAGGAATCCACTTCCCAGCTCATGTGGTTGCTGATAGAATTCAGTTCTTGGCAGCTGTAGGACTGCATTTTCCCTGTTTTCTTACTGGCCATCAGTCAGGGGCCACTGTCTTTCCCGGCTCCTAGAGGCTGCCCTCAGGTCCTAGCCATGTGCCCCACTCTTACTCGCCACAACATGGCAGCTCACTTCTTCAAAGCCAACGGGAGCATCTCACTCCTCCCTGCTCCAACAGTCTTGTAGGGCACAACCTACCTATCTGTGGGAGTGACTACCCTGTCACATTTGTGTTGACCATGAACACGTGACTTGCTTTGGCTAGTGATGTGTGGGGAGTGGGGCATCTCTCCCATCACATGCCACTTCCTGAGAGAAGCTTTAAGAGCCATTTGTGACGTGTCACATGGTCCTCCCTCTGCCTCTGTAACTGGGGAGTACTGACAGCCTTATGTCTTCTTTTCCAATCTTTATGTGTTTAACTTATTTTTCTTGCCTCACTGTCCCAGTCAGGGCCTTTAGTACAATTGATCAATTTGACCTCATTACATTTAGAACTTATACTCATCAAAACACCATAAAAATCACGTAAGGACAAACTGAAAACTTAGAGGAGATATTGCAATGCATGGAAATGACAAAGAATTTGTATGAAGAAAAGGAATGTTTTAATGTAGGTTTTATTACGACTTAGGTGTGGCAAGGCCAACAGACCAGGAGACGACTGCCATTGGAAAGAGAGTTTGCTGCTCACAGATCCCAAGAGAAGGCCACCATCCCATGGGTGCCACACGAGGAAGCACCAGTGCTGGTCAGGAGGGGAGAACAGGGGTAAGAATCTTTATTGTGGGTTCCGTGGGAAGGAACAGGTGAAACAGGGGAAGCAGGCTGAGGACTGGCTAGGTGGAATGATTTCAGTGGACTCTGGGGCACAGGGGCTGTCCCCAGTTTCCTGGTACATGCCCTGGGATGATTCGGGCAGGGGATAGTGGCCCTGAGAGTGAGAGACCAGTCAAGAAGGTGGTCAGGTTTTAGGCTCTGCATGGTTGGTCTGTATTTCAGAAGCGTGTTCACGGGTGAGTTATTTGTCTTCCCTAGGAATTAGTAACCCTGGGAGTGGCAGTCCCTCTAGGGTCAGGAAGACCCGAATGTCAGAGCATCAGAATACAGAAACCAAAGGACATGGTTAATACAATGAAGAACGCCTGAAAAATCAATAAGAAAGAGAAACAGCCCAGTAGGCGAAAGACTCAACTGTAACTTCATAGGAGAGGAAACGCAGTATGAGAAATAAAAACACAGGTGCAAATTAAAACTACAGTAGGACAAAAAAGTACAGTAAGACACCATTTCTCATCCATCAGATGGGCGAACATTAAAGAGCAGCTGCTGGGGTGGAACCTGGTGCCACCACTTTGGAAAACAAATAGGCATTTTTATTATGAAGTTAAAGATGCATGTTCCCTTTAACCAAGTACATGCGTTCACAGATATAGTCCCCAAAGGAAACTCCAGCACATGTCTTTATTTAAACATTTTTCGTTGAATACATAACTTTAGGTAGTCACTTTACTCCAATACCTTGGAGACGTGATTCCACCACATTCTGCTTCCTCACTATTGTTGGGAAGTCAGCTGTGGGTCTCAACCCCATCTTGCCTCTCCAGCAGCTTCTAGGATGTTCTCTTCTGGAATAACCATTCCTGATGTTCTGTAATTGATGGTTTGGGTTCTTGAAATCATGAGCCAAACTCATGGCCAAAGTTGCTTACATCCATACCATCCCTGTGTTATCATGGGTGAGTGAAAGTCACATTACAAACCCTCCACAAAGCCCAACCACTGTGTTCTGCTTCCCACCCAATAGGGACACCCTCCCGCCAGAACTTCCCATCACTATAGTGACGAAGGCTCTCACCCATGCTTTCCCCTCCCTCCTCCTGCCTCCTCATGTGGCCCTGCCTGGTGTGATATGCCCTCCTCTCCCCCTTTTTGGGAACTATAAATCATAAATTCTTCTATGAGGCAGTAGTCTCTGTGTTTGCCATCTTTTTTAAAAATTAATTTTTATTGGAGTATAGTTGCTTTACAACGTTGTGTTAGCTTTTGCTGTACAGCAAAGTGAATCAGCTGTACATATACATATATCCCTTCTTTTTTTGATTTCTTTCCTATTCAGGTCACTACAGAGCACTGAGTAGAGTTCCCTGTGCTATACAGTAGGTTCTCATTAGTTTTCTATTTTATACATATTATCAGTTGTGTATATATGTCAATCCCCATCTCCCAATTCATCCCACCCCCATTTCCCCCTTGGCATCCATACGTTTGTTCTCTACATCTGTGTCTCTATTTCTGCTTTGCAAATAAGATCATCTATCTTAACATACCTGATTAAAACAAAATCCAGGTACACTTGAATTCACTTGTCCTACCTTGGATTCTTTAGGACACCTGGATCTGTGGATTGACGTCTTTCATCAGCTCTGAACTTTCTCAGCTATTTTCCATTTAGATACAGCCTTTATTCTGTCTTCTCATTCTATGGCCTGCATTTCACCTCCGACTCTCTTCCTCAGTTATCACGGGGCAGACCAAGCAAAGCAGAGGAGGTCAGTGAGCAGGGAGAGAGGATGTGCAAGAAGCTGGGCACACCTCACCTTGGAGGATGTGTGGCCTTAAGTGGAGGTGAGACCCAGCAGCTGTGCTTCCTGACAGAGTTCCAGTCCATCTTACATGAGCCAGCCCACAGCCCGGGGACACACCTGAGCCGGCCCATGACCAGGGGACACTCCTGAGTCAGCCCACAGCCAGGGGACACACTGGGCCAGCCCACAGCCAGGGAACGCACCTGAGCTAGCCCATGGCCTGATGATACACCTGAACTAGCCCAAGGCCAGAGAACACACCTGAGCTAGCTCATGGCCAGGGGACATGGCTGAGCAGCCTCCTGTCCCTGATAACTGACACTGTCACCCACCGGTGACAATGGAGATGTGGGAGGTGTGTGGACACGAGCCCCTCCGATGGCTGTGAGAATGTGACGTTTCTGAGGGGACAGGCGATCTTCCCTGAGGCCACACACTCGGTGCCAATGGGGCACTATCTTGTGGCTCAATCCAACTTCGCGAGCCCATGATTGTCCCCAAGTCCCCACGCCTGCCGCCCCCAGCACAAGGCCTGTTGCGAGGGACACACTCTCACATCAAAAAATCATTTTGTGCAGCGGACCTCCCTGATCCTTGTCCCCCATCATTTCCCTTTTTTTTTAAAATTTAGAAATCAAGAGAGAGAATCTAGGCCGGGTCACGCTTGGGAAACTGCTGAGATTTTTTTTCCTCTTCTACTCAATACATTTCTTTTATCTTAAAAAAAGATTAATACCATTAGGTCATTTCCACCCCTCCACCCTGCTCTCCTTTTTTTTCTATTTCTGGGAAAAATCTTCATTTTGTGTATTTCTCAAGCATCTTGACATTCCGTCTGAGACTAATGGCCGGATCACTTCCTTCCAGCCCCTCTCAAAATTCCTGCTGGTTTTATCTCTTGCAAATGCCTTAGTGCTGCAAAGCAAATCCCCCCCCCCCCCCAACCCTGTCTCTCCACCGCCCTCTCTGTGAAAAAGAAAAGGCTCCCGGCTCTCAGTGAGGTCCTCAGGCAACCCAGATACATCCTCCAGTGCCTTCAAACGTGCCTCATCTGGGCTGCACCAACCTCTGCCTGTTAACTCTTTCAAAGAACACTTGTCGGTGTGTGAAAGCTGTCTGGGTTCATTGATAAAAAAGGTGTTGTTCTTTTTTTACCAAAAAAGGTATTGTATATATTCTTTTCCATTATGGTTTATCACAGGATATTGAATATAGTTCCCTGTGCTATACGTTAGGACCTTGTTTTTCATCCATTCCAAATGTAATAGTTTGCGTCTACCAAAAAAAGAATGTCTCTATGTGTATAACTGAGTCACTTTTCTGTACAGCAGAGACTGGTACAACGTTATAAATCAACTACACTTCAAAAAAAAAAAAAGAAAAAAAGAAAAAAAAGTTATTGTTTTTAGGGCTGTTTTGTATTAACAGGTTGTATCAGGGGATGGTCAGTATTTGCAGAGGGCTGAGTTCCCTTTCACCTACTTGTTGCCTTAAAAGATGAAATGATTGGGTAGAGACCCCCCCCCCCGCCCCCTTGTCAGAGCATACTTCATTGAAGAGACTGGCAGGCAAGATGCTACTTCTTCCCAAACCCCAAAGAGTTAAGCCCCGACGGTTAATACTCCTCTCTTTGGCCCCCTCGTCCCTTATTCTAATGTATGAACTCTCATTCAGAAGTGAGCAAGCCGTATGTCCGTCTGGGGCTTGGTGACAGCTTGCCTCCTCTGGGCGACATGGACGGTCTCTGCTGAAATGTTTGTGAAAGTACAATTTTATAAACACTCAGGGCTCACCCAGACGTAAGCATCTATCATGCAGGCATGTCTCTGCAGCCCCAGGATCCAAGAGGGGGGTTCACTTTGTCCCTTCCTGGCCGGGGACTCTGGGCCCGAGGTGAGAAAAACGAAGGAAGGTTATTAAGAATTCTGACAAGGTAGGCTGAATAAATTGTGTTTTCTTTGTGAGCCTTAATCCGGTGTTGTATTGGCTTCTCGGACATGGCTAATTTATTTGGAATTTCATTCTGTTCCTGACAGCGTCCTTGACTAGCTGTTTGATCACCCCAAGCAAAGTTACATACCAGCTTTCAAATGCTGGAAGGGCAGTGGCGTGATTTTTCTCAAGTGCGTTCTCCTGGGCCTGGCTTTATGTTTGCAGGGGGATGTTTCAAACGGCGGGGGCCGTCCCTTGTTAGGGAGAAAACCCGGCCCGCGCAGGGGTCTCCCTCAATGAGGAAGCTTTTCCACTTTTCCCCACTCGTCCCACTGTTTGGCATTCTAAGCTGCTTTTGTGGCGCAGGAAGAAAGAAAATTAATTTTCTCCCCGTCTGCAAGTAGGGAGCATTTCAGTGGAGAGCCGGTTTGCAATGCATGTTCTGTTGATTTCAGCTGCCCACGCCGGCTGGGTTTTGAGATGCAGTATTCTCAGGGGAAGAAGTAAATCGACCACAAACCTCCTTAGGGTGTTAACTCCAGGGTCTCCATCCAGCCTAGGGACCTCCGGCATCTTTCGCTCCATCTTGGCGGAAATAGGAGTTGACATTCACTCTCTAACTCACACGTGTATGCGATGTTTGCTTTTTTATTTTTATGTTTTTGGTAATAACAAGTGTGTCTTGCTTTTGCCGAAAGAAAAAATGAATAATGATTTTCAACGAGACTCCAGCGCTTTGGAGAATCTCACTCTTGGCCCCGTTTGACAATTTCGGCAGAATCCAGTCTAATAAAACCTGGGCTTCCTTTAATTTCCCTTCTTGACACCAGCCTGTGAAGACGCTCCTACTGAGGGCCTTCTAGGGGCAGGAACTGTGCTCAGCCCTGGGGGATGTGGTGGGAGCTCACATTCTAGAAACGCATACAAGAGTTCAGAGCACGTTAGGCCTGTGATGAAAGTAACAAACAAAACTAACCAACCCAACACCAGGGTGAGATGCGGGTGGTGCCTGGGTGTGAGGACTCAGCTTCTTTCATGGGGCCCTGCCTTTGAGTCGGGGAAGTCCACTGGGTCTTTGGGACATTTGAGCAGTGCTTTTATCACCTGCAAAGTACTCTGATCCCCGGTCTTGCTTGCAGAACATGGGAGAGGGGCTATGGTCCCCTTATACGGAGGAGGAAGCTGAGGCCCAGGGCACTGCCGGGACACCTTGATGGCGACACAGCTTGTTTAGCGCAAGCAACTTGAGTGGCGCACTTGGGGCTCAGTCCAGGGCCGTGACCTCCAGGGACAGCAGGTCCTGGGTGGGGACACAGCTGTGCCCCTCCACTCCCAACCCTCCTGCACAGACCTCACCTGGGGGCCGGGGTCATCTGCCAGGTATTGTTCAGGGAGCGATGAGGGAGGATTTGCCAGTTCCTGCTTCAATGCTTGGACATTGGGTGCAGGAAGATTCCCTGGCCATTGGCAGTCCTGAAAATCCCCCACTCCGTCCTCGGCGACCCAGGTAGAAGCGTCTACCTGCTGGGCTCGGGAGTTGTGGCAAACTCCAGCTCCCAGGGATGGGACGCTCATCTCGCCACGGCATTCCTGGGCAGGTGATTTAAGAGGAGATGTGCCCTGGGGAAATGGGAGGGAGGAGGTGGGAGGCATGGGGATGGTGGGAGGAGGGAGGGAAGAAGCCAAGGAGAGCCGTGACTTTGGGTACCGTCCCAAGCTCACTGTGATCTCGAGGGGGAATTCTGGGGGCTGTGTGGCCTTGGAGTTTGTCCTGACGCCCAGCACGGGAGTTGGGCTTTCATCCCCCCATGGTCAGTCCCTGGTGAAGGGTGGCCTGGGGGGGTGTAAACCCCTGGGTGCTGGGGCAGCTCCTATAACCAAGAATGTCCCTGGAGAAGAGTCGGGAGCAAAAGGACATGGGAGCCAGAGACAGAGTGCACGGAGACAGGGGAAAGGGTCCCAGGGACGGGGTGTAGCTCACCGTCACTGTTAATCGTGGGGTGACTTGGCTGCTTCCCTGTGAGTGGGGACCCCAGCACCCACTCCACGGGAGGCTGTGGGCGCTGCACATTTATTATCAGCTTACTACTTTCCCCTTGTGGGTGACGGCCACCTTGTCCCTCTAGCGTCCTCTGCACCTGCGTCAGGTAGACCTTTCCCAAGAGAAGGCGGCCCTGGGTCAGCTGTACACTGTCCAGGGGGAGGGGGGCTATGCGCTTCCTCTCCCGAAGGGAGCGCTGACCTTGGCCTCCCCAGTTCCAGGGGCCTGGGGACGTCTGAGCAGGAAGGGGGAGGCGTCCGTGACCTTGGAGAGTCTGTGTGCGTGGACGCCACATGACCGGGACAATGTTGATTTTGTGTGTCGATTGTGTGCTCGCAAACAGAGACGTTTATCCAAGGCCACCTTGTCCCCGCTGCTGGGTCAGGGGCTGCGGGGTGGGAGGCTGAGAGCAGGAAGACGGGCCCTGCCCGGCATGCACCCCTGCCTGCGGCCACCCCAGGGTGCCCACTGGGAGACGCTGACCTTCCAGGTAAGAGAAACTCGAGGAAAGGCTTCTTCTCCCTCCCCACTCTCGGCCGCTCTCCCCTGGGACCTTCACTCCCCACGCAGGTGGGTTCTCAGTGGCTGGGTGGGTGGGCACTTGTGAACGCTCCTGGGGACTTTCTGCAACATTCTGGAAGCGTTTTGCAGTTGCCACGTCCTGGATCTGTTTGATTACTGACTCCATGTCGGGCTGCTACGATCTGAATTCCCACATGTGCTTGAAGTGGTCTTTAATCCTCTGTCAGGGCCAATAAGCCCAGAGCTGAACGTTACCTGAGAGTCTATTCCGCAGACGCGCCGGACGCCTGGCCAGGCCACCGGCTGGCGGCTCTCTCTGTGGATGGAGGTGGAAAGGGCTGTTAGCCCCCCCAGAGGGCACAGTATGGCACTGGGCACTTTCGAGACAGCCTTTGCTGGTCGGGGTGATACCTGAGCTCCAGGGGTGAGGGCTGGGGGGAGGGTGCAGGTCGGGGTCTCATCTTGGGTCTGGCTCACAGGGAGCGTCCACACACGTTTACTGGATCTTTGTTAGGAGACTGCAAGCGAACGCCGTCTTCCCACTGTCCATCTTACGCTGGGCTCCCTGTCAAAGGCTTTGCATTCACTCCTTAGCTAGAACCTTCTGGAAAGGCTGGGTGGGAGCACATTCTCATTTTGTAGATGAAGGAGAAATTCAGGAACTGGCTTCAGGTGGCCCGCATCCCTGGAGGCTGCTCAGCTTTCCCCCTGGCTCGGGTACCTGGGGGTGGACCATTTCCCGGTGAGAACTCGGCTGGCCTCCTGCAGCATCCAGGGACCTGACCTCCAGTTTGCACCCCTTTGCGCTGCAGTACCGGGGAACTGGGGTTGGAGGAGGGGCTGTCTCTTCACCCAAGGGAAACTTGGCTGGGAAAGGACAGAGGTGAACTTGGGGGTGGGCAGCGCCTGCAGAAGCGTGTGTGCCCTGGTGTGTGTACACACGTGTGTGCACGGGGCACGAACACGTGCATGCGTGTGTGTACACGTGTCCTGGTGTGGGGTGTGGCAGGCAGATGCCGTTATTTCAGCAGTGTGGTGGGGGCATTTCTGAGGGCGTCCTCTCGGGGGACAGGAAGGCAGCCAGTCATTCCACGCCCAGGCACCTTACTGGTCCCGTGTGGACACTGTCCCTTAGTTTGCGTCATGGCCCTTCAAAGCAGAATTGTCACTTGCCTCCCTTTCTGATGAGATTTGTGGCCCCAAAGGTGAGCCGGTCACTCCGAGGGTCCACGGTGGGCCCCGGCTTGAGACCATGAGAGGTGTGAGGGGAGGCCCGCAGGACTGACCCGTCCAGCCTGGGCTGTGGGTGTCCTCCAAGGTCTCTTGGTGGGCTGGTGGGGGCGGTGATCCGGGGGTCGGTGCTGCCCTTCCTGGGTGATTAAGCAGGTTCCCCTCCTGGGCCGCCGGCTCTGCCCCCGCCCCCAGCCCCGCACTGCCCACCCCCGCGGGTAGTGTGGGTCTTTGAGATGCTGGCGGCCCGTGTGCTAATTGAGCCGCGCCTGGGGTCGCCTCTGGGCTCTGAGCGACTGATCTCACCTTCTCTCCCCTCTCCTTCCCTTTCATCCGCCCAGCTCCCGCCTGCCCTCCTGCCGGGCTCCCCGGCCCCTCCCGACGGGCCTGCTGCTGCTGCAGGGCCCGCAGCCGCTGGACAGCGCCGGCCTCCAGAAGTGATAGCTAATTGGGCAGAGAAAGGGCCCGATTGTCTGGCGGGCCGGAAGAGCGGGCGTGGGCGGCTGAAAGCACCCGGAGAAGGTGGCCAGCTTCGCCCGGCAGCTGCCGCCGGAGACGTTTGGAGATTACGTCAGCGCTGGGCGGGGGGGGGGCCTCCCGCCTGGGCCCTGACAATGCGGCCCTTGTCGGCCCCGAGAGCCGCCCGCTCGGGATGAATGGCGCGGGGCCTCTTCTCCAAGGAGGCTTCTCGCCGTCCCCGATCTGTCCTCTCCCGCCAGGGAGGCCCCTGGCTTGGGGCTCAGAGCGAACGGGCTCGGTCAGAGTGGGAGACCCCCGGCTGGACTGAGCTCGCGGCCCAGGCTCCTGGCCGCACGGCTGGTACTTGGCAGACCTGGACCTGGAAGCCGGTGATCGGCCGGTCCACACGCCGACCACGCAGTGGGGGACTGCGCTCTGGGGCGTGCCTGCCTTCGGCATGGCCTCCTGGTCCGGGGGGAGTGCGGGCCCCGACCCGCTCATGTTCGCGTTGGCCATCATCCTGCTGGCGCGCTTCATTCTCTGGGCCTGCCTTGGGACCTACATCGATTATAGGCTGGCCCGGCGGCCGCCCCGCAAACCCAAGGAGGACTAGGGCCTCTGCCGGCCAGGGACCTCAAGCTCCCGGCGCCCAAGGGCCGTCCCTCCAGGAGGGCGCTGTCCCAGAGACGGCCTGTCCTGGGGCTGAGGGGGCGCACAGGGAGGGGCAGCAGAGCAGGTGAAACACTCTCTGCCTCCCGCCCACGGGGCAGAGATGGACCGGCCCCACCTGGACTGACCAGGGCTGTCCTGGTCACGCCCCCCGTTGGGGGATGGAGGGGGGGGGCCCTGCCCGTCTCTCCACCAGGTCTGGTGTCCTGTGTTGAAGTGAGTGATCCTGGGAGTGGGTCTTGCTTTAATACTTTCCCTGCTTCCAACGCTTTATAATGTGTTTGCAGGAAGAGGCGGGTGTGAGCCAGAGGGGCTGGTGGAGGGGTTGCAAGGACAGATATGACCACATCAAAGCCAGCCCTGCCACCAAAAGCCACCCTCTGACTCAGTCTCCTGCAGGGATAAGACAGTGCCCTGGTTTCCCCAGAGCAGACCACTCGGAGGGTCTCAAGACAGACATGAGACTCTGAGTTCAAGTCCAGCTCTGGCTGACCGTGGGCAAACTCTCTTTCCCCATCTCTTAAATGGACGCAATAGTCCCTGCCCCGAGCCCCCACTGAAGGTTATCAGGAGGGTCAGATAAGGCGTGGGGTGAGCCATCCCCCCACCAATATGCAAACTACAGGACATGTGGAGGACAATTTAATGGAGAGGTCACAGGACCCAGGGCCCTCTGTTCCTTTGTGCTTTTAAGTGTGTGGCCGAGACACCCCTGAGAAGATGGACAGGCAGGGAGACTTGACGGGTGCCCAAGAATCCGGCACCCCCTGTGCTCCCTCCTGTCACACCAGCCGGTTCACACCTGACTTAAGGGGCAGCACGTGGTGGCTTGGTGCTTCTTGACCTGGCAGCAGATCTGAATCACCTGGGAGATTTTGGAAGCACCAGTGGCCAAGTCCCCCGGACCGAGAAGCATCAGCTTGATTCGAGACGTTCCTGGGAGGCCGGAGCCTGGTGACGCCGTGAATTCCAAAAGGACTTGGGTCAGCCTGGAGTCTTAGGTGGCCGTTAGGGGGCTGGAGTTGGTGAGCGGACACTTGGGGCCCCCCTTAGCCGGGAGCCGTCCGCCTTGCAGCATCCTGGCAGAAGGGACCATGGGCGTGATTCGTTGAGGCCTGGTGCATGGCTGTCCTCTGGGCAGTTGTGATAGCCAGTGGCCAAGCAGCACTCGTGTCCCCCTGTGTAAGGACAACTGGCCATGGGGTCCTAAGGGCTCTTGATCGCCGGGTTCAGGGAGGGGGTGTTCTCATTCTCTTTAGGGAAAATGTCATCCGATTTTCTTTAAAATGACCACGTATGATTTTGCTGATCTCTCTAAGGAAGAGGAATCACATTTGCTGTCATGAGCAGGTACTAGTGGAGGGAGGTTTGCCCGGTACTGCCAGGTTTTAAAACTAAAAGTCCCACGACCTGAGAAACCCCTCTGTCCTGGGCAAAGCAACCCCTTGGATGGAGGGAGAAGTCAGAGGTTCACAGGACACACGCAAGTCTGGCCCATTGCTGAGTGTGTGTGACCTGCGTGTCCACATGGGCATGTAGATTTGAGGTTCACCATTTGGTCCACGAGCTGGAATCTGGGGGCTCTTGCTAGAACTGGGGAGGGGACACACTCTCCTGTTGGGGTTGTCCAGCAGAGGGGATGGAAGTGGCCAGCCTGGAACCATGGGAGAAGACGGGATTCTGCCAACGTTATTTGAACCCCTTTCCAGGTACATTGACCGATAGATTTTTTTTTTCCTTTTCCTTAAGCCAGTTTACATTGGTTTCCGTCACTTGCAACTGATGAAATTACTAGTCAGAATTTTGTCAGAGTTACTCATCAGAGTACAAGCCCTCTGCATCCACACGTCAACCGTCTATAGCCTCCTGACACACGACCACTCGAAACACTGCGGCTGAGTCAAGAGAGGCCGTGTCCCGGTCCCACACAGGCAGAGGTTGTATTCAGCTGCGAGTAACAGATATGTAGACAAACAGTGACTTAAACGAGAGAAGTTTTGTTTTTTTCTTTTTTGCATTTTTCTTTTACATGTAGCAAGAAGTCTGGCATTTGACATCCCCAGGTTGTGGTATGGCAGTTCCGTATCATCAAGGACCCAGATCCTTCCATATTTCTGCTTTGCCATCCTTAGCATGAAGGTTTGGTCTTCATGGTTACAAGAAGGCTGCAGGTACTCCAGGCATCTTGAGTGAATTCCAGGCAGGAAGAGAAAGAAAAGGGTGATAGAGAGGGACAGATATCTATATCAGGGAGGCAAAGCTTCCCAGAAACCCTTAAATTTATATGCCATAAACTAGAATTATGTCACATGGCATCCCTAGATGCTGAGACGTGGTTCCTTGGCCATTCTTTGTCATTGCAGTCTTTATCCAGGACACCATCTTGGGTATTTGTGTGTCTTTAGTAGCATCCTTATGTGCCAGTTTTGTCTGCCATTGAGAGATATCAGCTGTGTTCACCTGTCCTTGGCAGCTCCACCCTGGAGTCAGAGGGTGGAACTTCTCATGGTTCCTTGGGGTTCCTAAGAATTTGCTCCAGTAAGACAGTCTAAGGATGAGAGAGACTTATTCCTTCTTAGAGATACATGGAGATGCTTCTTTACTCACACCTGGTAGCAACAGACAAAGACTGTAGTACATGGAAGGTAGGCTGTGAATAGCTGATGGCTAAGTGAATGACAGTGATGAGTAGCAGATGGAGACATGGAGGGGTAGTGCGAGTCATTAACTCAGTAAGCCTCACTGGGCGCTCACAACCTCACAACGTGGGAGGCATCATGGATACAATGTTGAAAGTGAAGTGCCTGCTCTTCAGGTAGCTTGCAGTCTGGGAGGCAAGAAATGGGCAGCTAGACTAGAGTGTTAGACCGGCACGAGGCACATGAGGCTATTAACCACTAAGACTGTGGCCAGTGTAAATTAAGTTGTCCTATAAGTGTAAAACACACACCAGATTTTGAAGGCTTGGCACAGAAAATAATGTAAAATCTAATTAATAATGGTTTTCTACTGATTATACATTGAAATGATAATATCTTGGACACCTTGGGTTAAATAAAATATTACAATTAATCTCACCTGTTTCTCTTAATGCATTTTAGTGTGGCTACTAGAAAATTTTAAATTACATATGGAGCTCACATTTCTTTTTTTTTTTTATATTGCACAGCACTGCAGCAGACCTTCACAGTGTAGTGAAAATGCTATGGTGTGTGAGTGGATTGTGTGTTATAGGAACACAGAAGGGAGCTTCCTGGAGGAGGGATCTTAAGTGATAATATAACTACGGCATACTAGAACCTATGAGATGCAGCTAAAGCAATTCTTGGAGGAAAAGTTATGGCCTTAAATGCCTTTATTAATAAACGTGAATAAAAATCGATGGATGAAGCATACGATGCAATAAATTTAAAAAAGAACGATGGAACAAAGCTGAGAACAACAGAGGCAGAAATAAAGGTAAGAGAGGAAGTTAATGTATTAACACGGATAGAATTAACTAATGTATCCAAATCCTGGATTTTGGCAGAAATAAAGGTAAGAGAGGAAATTAATGTATCAACACTGATAGAATCAACTAATGTATCCAAATCCTGGATTTCTTTCTTTCTTTTTTTTTTTTAAACATTTCTTCTGCATTCCTTTTCCTTTTCTTCTTCTCCTCCTCCTCTCTTCTTCTTCTTCCTCATTGTGTTAAAATACACGATATAAAATTTACCATCTTAGCCTTTTTTTTTTTTTTTGCAGTACACGGGCCTCTCACTGTTGTGGCCTCTCCCCTTGTGGAGCACAGGCTCTGGACGCGCAGGCTCAGCGGCCATGGCTCACGGGCCCAGCCGCTCTGCGGCATGTGGGATCCTCCCAGACCGGGGCACGAACCCACGTCCCCTGCATCGGCAGGCAGTCTCTCAACCACTGCGCCACCAGGGAAGCCCCCATCTTAGCCATTTTTAAGTGGTGTTTTTGAGGGGAAGACACCCAACAATAAAAGAGACATTATTAACGAACCCAATCAAGAAAAAAGGAGAAGAAAACACACACAAAATTAAAAAGCCTATGGGGAAACAACTACAGAGACATGGAAAACTCAATTCCCAGGAAACAGGTTCTGGTGTATTTGAAGGGTTTTGAGAATTTGAAAACATAGGGAACACAATTTATAAAAAATGACCCCACAAGAGATGTAATATCTACACAAATGGATTACCCTTGGAGAAACAAGTAGTTGTCCAAGTCTACCCTCCTTAAAAAAAAAAAAAAGCATAGAGGTCCAGAATGTCTCAGAGGAAGACCCCTTATCACTCCAAAAAAGAACAGGTGATACAACACTACTTAAACTGCTCCAGCACATAAAAGAAGGACAGTTCCCATTTCTTTTTAATGTAGTAAACATGCATTGATGCCCAAATCCACCAAAGGTAGTACAGAAAGAGAAAACACATACCAGTGTCACTTAAGAATATTGATGAAAAACTATAAACCATTGAATTAAGCATCATATTAAAGGGGTAAAACATGGTGACCAAGTGTCCCAGGAATGCAAGGATGGTTGAACATCAGAAAATCAATGAATGTAATTTACCATATTAACAGCCCCAAAGAGAAAAAAATTTTTGATAACTTTCTTTGATATATTTCCAAAGGTATCTGGATAACATTCACATCCAATCTCAAACTCTGAATAAAACAGAAATAGGTAATATACTGATATGTTTTTAACCTGAAAAAATAGCTCTCTCTTAACAGGAAAAGTAACATCATGATTAACAGGGAAATACCAGCAGCTTTTCTGTCAAAACCTGGAGTCAGGAGGAAGATGTTCACGACTGTCTGAATTTGTTCTGGAAGCACAGCCAGCACAATTAGAAAGAGGAAGAAATTAGAGGTATGAACACTGGAAAGGAGAGGGTGCATCATTATTTATAGTGAGATGGCTGACTTTCTTGGGAAAACGAAGGAAAATCAATGAAAACAATTGATAGCAGAATTCAGTAAAGTGGGTGGGTCTGAATCAATATGCCGGAACCACACATACAGCAATTTATCAGGAGATGTGGTGGCATGAAAAATCCCATTTATAACAGCAACGTAAAGAACAAAATATCTAGGAGCAAACTTCATGACAACATGTTAGCCACTGTAGGTGGTCAAGTTATTTCCTTTTTTCTGTTTCTGTTATTTCCTTAGGTGCCCTAGGTGAGATTTATTGTGGACATGAGGCCCGAGGCTGGCCATCAGGAAGGAAGAGGCCTGGGCCGAGGAAGCTCAGACCTGACCCTCCAGGACAAATCCCACCACGCCCATGTCTCTTGCTTCCTACCCTGATGCCCAGTGACCTTCAGGAGAAGCTGGCACCTTTGCCACGTTGCTGCCCACGCTTGTGGCCTGGGGCTTAGAGAGGCCATGACCACTGTGGCACCTGGGGCTGCACGTGGACCTTCATGGCACAAAACCTGATGGCTCCCCTGGAGTGGCCTCCTGGGCTGTGCACTCTTGCAGCTTAGCCAAGACAACACAGAGCACAGCCACCACCTTTTTGTGGGGAGGGTGGAGAGGTGCTTACATGCAGGGTGGCTAATTGTCTTAGGACTAAGGGATCTGGGGGCTCCAGGGCCCATGGGATTTCAGTGCTAAAACCAGGAGGTCTTGGGCAAACTGGGATGGCTGGTCTTCCTATTTCTAAGACCTTCTGGGTAGTAAAGAATTGACCTACCCAGAGAGAGTTCTGGTCTTTGCCCTCAGCTTCTGGGAAGGGATTTCCAGGTCCTTGGAATGTTCTGCCTGGTAAGAGTGTCTTTGTTTACCTGGGACCTGGGGCCACATTAGACAGTCTAAGGATGTGACTTGGGATGGGGGCTCTGGGCCATATGCAGTGTCTGCTCTACTTCCGGAAGGGCTGGGGACTGAAGGCCAGACCTGTGGGTGGTCCAGTGTGTCTGGGGCATGGAGCCCAATGAAAACTCTGCAGACCAAGGCTCAGGGGGCTCCCTGGTTGGCGATACTCCGAGTGTGTTGCTGGGAAGAGCTGGCGCCATCCTTAACTCCATGCGGAAGGATGACCAGAGCTCCATGCATGGAGCTTTCTTGGACTCTGCCTCGTGCATCTCTGCCCGAGGCTGATTTTAATCTGTGCCCTTTTGCTGTAATAAACCATAACTATGAGTATAACAGCTTTCCTTGAGTTTGGAATCTTTCTAACAAATGATGGAAACTGAGAACCGGGGGACCCCGCAAACCTGCAATTGGGGTCAGAAGTGAGGGTGGTCTTGGGGACTCATCCTGGGTTTGGCATTTTCCTTCTCCTCCCTCCTCCTTGAAAGGTGCAGAAGGGCATCCTGTGAAAAGCGAGTTTGCCTCTCACCTCTCCCCGCAGCTATCTGACCCCCTCCCGAAATGCATCCACTGGGCTGGGTTTCTCGCGTCTGGTCTGGAGCTATTCCGAGCGCTTGTGAACAAATACAAATGTCTTCTCCCGCCCATCACCCCTGGTTTCTCCACAACTGGCAACACGTTCCTCATACTCTTCCTATTGTCCTGTGTCAGTTTTTGTGAATTTTCTATTTTTTTCTCTAATGACCGTGTATTTGTTAAGAAACAAATGAAGAAATGGGTAGGTTACACATCTTGGAAAAGTGAAGCAACGGGGGCGCCAAGGGATGAGGGTCTGGGGGGCGTTTAGGGAGCAGATGTTGCCTTGTGTGTTTAGAGTGGGGTGAGTAGGGAAGGGGCACCTCGTGGGGGGGAAGCAGGGCAAAGCGGGTGTGGTCCCTCCGTCTGTGCACCAACGGCACCACTAGAACTGCCCTCCCTACCTCCCTATCAAAAGGCTGCACAGCCGGGGAGCAGGTATTTCTTCTGACCCCAGAGATGGAGGAGATGGGCGGGGGGCGGACACTAGGTTCTTCCCATGGAGGAGGCGGGTTAGCGAGGAGGACACAGCTAGGCTGGTGCAGCAGCAGGGCAGTCGCCTGCAGCCAGTCTGTGTGTGTGGGAACAGGACAGGGTGCCGAGACCTCAAGAAGCAACTCCTTCATCCCCGCCTCATGCCCCCCAGGTGGGACATGACAGGTGCCACCCTCTGCCCAGCTGCCTCTTTTGCAGGTGCATCCCGGGCATCCTGAGACGCTCTGTTCTGGGGGAGCAGGTGGGTGGGAGTGACCAACTCACCACTCGGCCAGGCATCGGCCCCCTGGTGCGGGCAGAGCAGCCCAGCCCCTGGCCCCCTACCCCGCCTGGCCTGGTCTTGAGAGCAGCCACTTGGCCTCAACCCACTCCCCCGAGAGCAGCCTGCGGAGCCCCTGTGGTGGAGATGAATCATTGGTTCTAAAAATAAAAAGAGTTAAGTCATGAAACAGTGTATTTCCTTTTTAAGCCAGATGTGTCTGCCAAGGGATCCCCAGCAGTTTGGTATGGCAGGGAGGGCCAGGAGCCCTTGGCAGTGCCTAGAGCCTCAGGCCACTGGAGACTCTCTTTCACGCACTCACACCCACCACAGGAATTAGCACCTGCATGGGCTCGGCACACGGCGGGATAGATGGATGAGGTGGTCCCTGCCTCAGCGGCTCTTGGTTGAGTGGGGAAAATAGATGACTTAAGAATAATGCCCACATCAGGCAGACAGCCCTAAGGGCTACAGCCATGGGGCAGAGTGTCACGGAGATACACACAGGGAAGGGGCGTTAATCCTCTCTCAGGGTGTGGGGAGAGCTTCCTGGAGGAGGTGTCACTGGAAGTAAGACTTGGGCTGCTCTGACAGGCAGATAGAGGAGGGGCGGTGTTCTAGGCAGAAAGGACAGCGTGAGTAAGGGCTGGGAGGCTGGATGTCGTGGCACATTTAGGATCCTCGTCAGGACTGCTCAGGTCACCTGGTTACACATGCAGATTCCTGGCACCCCCCCCAGACCAGCTGGCTTTAAATCTCTGAGAGTGGGCCCCCGAAATAGGGCTAACAAGTTACCCCAGGGGATTCCCATGCTCCTCAAGTTGAGATCCACTGGTCTGGGTGCTGGATGTGTAGAGGAGGGAGTGAAGGTGTACAGTGCAGGGTAGGTTGGGTCCAAAATGTGAGGGCTTTGACTTTTACCTAGGAGTTAGGACTTTAGCATACAAACAGGAGGTAGCCTTCAAGGGAGTGATGATCCTGGATCCGTGCTTGAGGATGGTTCCTGGGAGCAATGAGGGTGATGGATTGATGGGGTAGGAGGTCCAGGGGTTGGGGAGGGGACAGAAGCTTGGGCAGAGGTCAGGGGGGCTGGACCATGGAAATGATGTGAGAGGAAGGGTCGGAGGTCTGAGACATGGCAGGGACAGGGCTTGGGCCGCCTCCCTAACCCCCGGGGGTTCAGGGAGAATCCTGTGATGGTCACTGGGGAAGCATGTGCAGAGTTAGCAGTTACGGGGGGTTACGTGCTTGTCATCATCATTGGAGGAGGGGGAGTGGGGGGAGAGCTGAGTGCTGGGCCCCAGAAGCCAGGGGCGGAGGGTTTCTGGAGATGCCCAGTGGTCAGGGGCAAAGAACGGGGTGGGAGGACTTAGGGGCATTTGGGGAAATCCTTGGAGAGAACATCAGCACCTGGTGCTGGACGTGCCAGGAGGGACTAGAGGTCGGAGGTGCGGGAGGGAGCTCTGCACGGATCCACCCGTGGGGAGGGGACCATCCAGGGCTACGTTCTGAGCCACCGGTCACCTGGCTTTGAATCCCTTATCTTCTCCTCTCCCCACGTGACCTGGGCACAGGTTTTACCCTCATGAGGACCAGGTTCCTGTCTGCAAAACGGGGACAGGACAACTGTCTTCTGCAAAGCTCTCAGAGCACAGGCAACGCACAGAGCCCGTCCATGTCAGATTGCAGGAAAGCCCAGAAGCGTCCCCGGGGCTGTGTGTGTCAGTGTGTCGGATGGGACTTTTCTCATTGTCTCAGGAATTTGGCTGAAGCCACGCAGCTGACAAGGTGATAAGAGCCCTGTGTTCTGGAGAGGTGCGAGGCTCTTTGTTCCGTCTGACTGAAAGAACAGAATGTCCCCAGCTGTCACCCCCATCACCCACCTCCAGCTTCAATGGGGCTGGAAAACGGGTGCCTGGGGGTCATCGGTTAGTGGGTGCTGTGGCATTGCAGGTGATCCTGTCTCTTCTGGCCAAGCCAAAGTTGGGAGGTAAAACTACTCAGAGCCTGGGGCGCCTGCAGGGAGCAAGGGGTGATTTCTGTGATGTGGAATCGTGGCTGAGGGTCGCTGGGGGCTCAGAAAGTGGTGGGAGGGTAAAGGCGGGGAGAGCTCGTCTGGGATTCCCTGGACCTGGGGGTCACACATGAACGTAATCACTGGTACCTGCTTCTCTGCTGTAAATTCAGGGGACTGGAGGCTGGCTGGAGCTGCCCCCATGGCAGAATGAAGAGAGAGGCAGTGGGGCCACCTGCACGGACCCCCTTAGTTATGGGTAAGTGTGGCAGAGACTTTGAATTTTCCCATAGGGTCGAGTCATTGCCCCCATCATCCTTACTGATAGGACCCCTGAGGCTCAGCTGAGCAGCATCACCCGCTAGAGGCCACTTCCCCAGCTCTCCTTGTGGCAGGTATGCCATGAGATTGGGCTGTGGTCAACAGGACGTGCAAGAAAGGGATGGATGAGGCTGTCAGCGACCCCCTTGAAAAGGAAGTGATTCCCTTGGGTGTGGATGAGCGACGCAATGGAATAAACCCAGTTCCTTGGGCAGCCTCATAGCGTGGAGCCCCTGGCCTGTCTTGGACCACTCTCAAACTCTAGATTGTCCCAAGAGAGTTGAAAGTCCATCGTATGTGCGCTGTTGTATTTTGGGGCTCTTCGTTACAGCAGCTTTGCCAGTGCCCTGACTAATACAGCAGGGATGACGACTTCCTCGTGGACCAAGGGAAACTGAGGAAGGCAGTGGGTGGAAGGCTGGAGCCATCCTTCAGGGACACCACTCCTGCAGGCAGCCTGCTGGAGGAGACGACCCCCAGAAGTTAGAGTCTGTGGGGTGGAGATTTGGGGGCAGGAGATGAGGAGGGCTTGGAAGGTCACAAGAGGTCAGTCAGACAGCACTCACGTGGGTCCCCAAAGAACCCACAGAGGTTCCAGACGGAGGGCTAGCATCTTGCTTTTGCCACATAGGCTGGATTATAATCCTCCCAACCAGGTAGAAATGTCTCCTCTGCCCCCACCCCTCCTTTTAGGCCCCAATTCCTAGAGAGGGGGAGATGGAAAGGAGAGAAAAGGGACAGACTGAGGTCCCCCCCACTACCTGAGCCATGGGACTGGGCTGAACTTGGGGGAGACAAGGTAAAACAAGGTTGAACTAGATGTGAGAACATCGAGCTGATTTGGACTTGATTGGATTCATTGATACCCCCCAAATGAGTCTTAACGACAAAATGAATCTTAATTATGTTCTCATACAAGAAAATGACTGACAAGCTCTGGGGATCATACTCGAAACATCAGGAAGGGATGGTGAAGGAGATGTCACTGGGCGTGTGTGAAGCCGTGGATGGAGGGAGACAAAGCTATTGTCTGTTCCGGGGCTGTTTGTTATACAGCTTGGTCCATATCCTAACTGGTACACCCTTTCAGTAAACCTGCTACATTCAACCTCCTCATTCGTAAAATAGACCCTGACTGCCTGGCCTACGGCACAGAGGGCCAGGAAGTGTCAGGACACACAGAACACCTTTGTGCTGCCCTTTCCTCTAAGGCTCATGACCTCAGAGAGACAGAAATTAGCAGGAGAATCAGAGAGAAACGGCCGCCCTCTCCCACCCACTTCTTCTCACCATTGATAACGATGGGGGTAGCCTTGGCGGGAGTGTGTGCTGGGATCTTCTGGATTCGGTGTGTGGTGCGTAGCCTCACGCTTTGGAATCTGTTTGGCAAAGGCTTGTGCTTTGGGAATTTGAAGCCGGCCGAGGTGGGCTCGTCCATTTCTGGAACTGCTCTGGGCTGGGGGCAGGTGAGGAAGTTTCCTTAGAGCCCCAAGGTCTTGGAATTGAGTGAGCTGTCTCTAGCTGATCTTGGGGACGGGCAGGCAGATGGATGATCCTAACATAGCCAATGGCAGTTTCCCTTCGCCAGATGCCCGTGGGAGCTCTTCCCCCACTTCCCTGGCTGTCTTCACCCACATCCCCGGGGCCCCCGAGGTATCTGGTGAGCGCTCAGCTGTCTGATTGTGGTCTCACCCCACCCTGAACACATGCCTGACAACCCACTCCTTCCCAGCGGATTGGGCGGGGGCCAGCGGAGAGGGAAAGAAAACACTTTGATCCATCCTCAGCTCTCAGCACTTTGTAGGAAGAACAAGCAATGGAAGAGTCACACACACCAAAAATGAGAAGTCAGGATCACGGGGAAATAGACGTTGAACAAGGAAGGTGAATCCAAGGACGAGGTGGCGTAGGAAGCAGGCTCCCTCTGCGGTTGCTCTGGCCAAGCTACAAATTCTTGGCAGCCAGAGGGAGCAGGGAAAGAATGAAAGGTTTAGAATTTGCACGGCCATTGGAGAAAATGTGCCACTCCTCAGGAACAGTAAATGTTCCCTAGCACTTGTTTGTAAAAGAAATTTGTCACAAGGGGCTTCACCTAAACATTACTGGGACATTTGGTGATTGTATTAGCCAAGGTTTTCCGGACAATCAGAACCAACAGGGTGTGTATATATATAAAAAGAGATTTATTATACGGAATTGGCTCACATGATCATGGAGGCTGGCAAATAATACAGACTTTCCAGGCTGGAGACCCAGAAGGCCCGATGTTCAGTTAGAGTCTGAAAACAGTGTGCCGTAGAACCAGGAAGAGCTGATTTTGCAGGTGAAGCCTGAAGGCCGTCTGCTGGAGAAGGCTCTCTTGCTCAGAGGAGGCTGGGCTTTTTCTTCTAGTCAGGTCTTCAACTGATTGGACGAGGCCTACCACACAGGTAGTGCAATCCATAATCGGGTCTACCAACTCACACGTTATCCCCATCTAAAAACACCCGCCCAGACACATCCAGAATAATGTTTGATCAATTATCCGAGCACCCTGTGGTCCAGCCAAGTTGACACATAAAATGAACCATCCCGGTGATGGTCAGTGTTGTGCCCCATCTCTACAAGCATAATCATGTACAGACTGGGCAAGAAAGCACTCAAGGGGGTCATGCCACGGTTCTCATGGAGGAGGGATAAGCCCACTTCCCCTTGGCCACAGTCCATCTCCAGGGCTGGTGTACATCTGAGATTCTCCAACTAGACTGTTGACCAGACAGACATGAGACATTGCCATCGATTTATTGTTTTAACCAGAGGGGTCAAGTTTGGAAAAGAAGCACGTGGGGATGTTAGATGCGTGAGGACCCGGTGATAAGAGTGATATCAAGGGCACAGCTTCGGGCAAATGCCGATGGGGAAATGTCAGCTTCTCTGATCAGCCAAAAAGCTGCTTCTCACTTAAAGGAGCAAAGGGAGCAAAGGAGAAGGAAGCTGCGGGGCTGGGGAACGCCCAGATTCAGGAAGGAGAGAAAGAAGAAATAGCCACGGAGAAATGGTGGTTTGCTTTCCCTTAGAGCACTTGTGTTATGGTTATGGGGGAAACACTCCTTTGTCACTCTTGCTGGAGACCAGCAACAGCAGGGAGCTGGTGTCCCTAGGGCTGGAGGGACACAGGCAGGAGGCCATGTCACCAGAGCGCAGAGGTGCAGGCGCCCAGCAGAACCCAAGCCCTGTTGGGGCTCACCTGGCGGGCGCTGGGAACAGGGAGGAGCGAGAGAGGGAAGAAGTACCTCAGCCTCTCACTCATCCCGCCCTCCACTCCCCCACTGGGGCTTCCATTGGCCGAGCCACCCAGACCCTGAGGGCAAAGGGCTCTGGGAAATGTAGTCCCGTTTCTACAGTGCCCGGGCAGGACTGCAATGGATCTGAGAGCAAACCACTCAGAAACCCATAAGGCTCATAGGAGTGTCTGCTGGAATGTCACGCGCTGAGAAAGCCTCCCCTGACACCCCACCACCCTCCCCCGCCCACTCAGCAACCTATCTCCTTGCTTACCTGCCTTTATTTTCTGCCATAGGACTTGGTACCAGCTGATGCAGCTTTATGTATGAATTGTCTTCTCTGGGTCATCTTTTTATTTAATGGATTGTCTGGAGTGCAAGCCCCGGAGGGCAGGGGTTGACCTGCCTGTGTCACTGTTTTGCTCACCTGAGGATGGTGCCTGGCGCCTAGTAGGTGCTTAGCCCCCGTTTCTGGGTTGACTGGTTCTTCTGCGTATACTCTCCTCTGGCTACGCGTCCCCATTCCTTCAGCCATGCCCTGGGGCCTGGCTTCTGGCTGGTCCCTGTGCCGCAGCCCCTTCTAGTCCAGACAACCGGGAGAGGCTGGACCGATGGAGGGGCCAGTGTCAAGGGCTTCCTGCCTCTCGCAGCTTCCATCAGCAGACACGGCTTCATCTCGACTCCTCGGATGCTGGACAAGCCTGCAGGTCTGTCCCCACGGCCCATGGGCCCACGTACCGGCGAGGAGGGTGTGGGTGTGGCCCTTGAGGGGTTAAGGGGCCATTGCGGGAGCTGTGCAAAGATGCGGCCTCTACGTCAGGGCTTATTGAGTGACCCACAGGGGCTAGTCACCTTCCTAACAACGTTCTGTGCATCCTTTCATGTGCTTTTCACAAACCTCCGCCGGGGCAGGTGCTGTCGCCATCCCTGGGCCTCGAAGCAATTTGCCCCCCATCCCTTTGGCAAGTGAGCATCTGGGCTATGGGCAGAGGCGGTCTGACTACCGTGGGCCCCAGCCCCTTACCCTTGGCATGCTGTCCTCTGGGCACAGTGGGTGGACAAATGCCGCTGCAGAGAGTCCTGGGGGGACGCAGGACGGGTGAGGAGTCCCAGCCTGGGGACACCTGGACTCAGCCTCGAAGGCTGTAGAGGATGTTTGGAAGGGGGTGCTTTCTAAGGGAAGGCAGGGCTGCGGACCTTGTGTGTTGGGGCCAGGGGAGGGTGGGTTTGGAAAGCCGGGTTGCTGGAAGGGGGATGCCCGGTGGCTGGATCCTGCCTGCTTGGAGGAGAAATGAGCTCTTGCTTGCAAAGAAACAGCTGTCTGGAGAGCTGTGCACATAGATGTTTTTACGCACGCTGTATGTAACGTGGGAGAGGCTGGGCCCACATTCCCTACGTGTTTATGGCAAAACAATCTTATCCTAAGAATAACAGAAGAAATAATCACCCACATCCCCACCACACCAACAAATCAGCTATAAACTTTTCACGCTCCCTCTGGGCCGCATGCCTGTGCAGACAGGGCGCAGAGACCATCTTTCCGAGAACAGACTTGTTTGTTCATTGATTTGCTGAGCAAAAGTTGACCAAGTACCTACCTACTTTGTGTCAGAAACGGTGCTCTTACAAATCTTTCTTAGATTTTTCTCTCCAGTTTTACCACCTATGTAAATGTCCCTCATTAATCAGGGTATGTTAATTGCTGTAACCACCAACCCCTCCCTCCCCAATTACAGTGGCTTAATCCAAACAATGTGTATTTCTTATTTATGACTTTGCAGTGCAGGTTGGGGTGGGGCTCTGCTCCATGCGGTCATGCAGGGACCCAGGACCCTCCCTCCCAGAGATTGTACCATCCCCCAGAACCTGGGAAGCCTCCATTTGGTGCCCTTTGTTGGGCTGGCAGAGGATAAAGAGAGAAAAGGAGCAGGAGACTTTTCTGGCCAGGTCTGGAGGTGCTGTACATCACTGGGTGGTGCTCAGTGATGTACCTGAACCTATCTGCGAGGGAGGCTGGGCGATGTGTGTGTTCTAGGTGGGCCTCCAGAAGGAAGGAGAAACAGGTGTGGTGACCATCTGCCCAGTGTCTGCCACAATCCCTCAATAATACATCGTTTAGTTCTGAAAAGCAGAGTAGGAGGTACAAACCAAATGGTGGAAGGAAAAGGCAATATTTTCACCAAGAGTTGAAGGCTCCCAGGAAAATATACCATATGATGGCAAGCCGAAGGGAAACTCTGGGTCAGAGCCTGCTTGCTGGCCCGAGTTTGCCCAAATCCTTTCTGACCTCGAGAATGGGGTAGGCACAGGGCTCACTGCGGCCGGGGTGTCTGGTCACCGTAGAAGGATGGTAGAGAGAGTGGATTGCTTTGTCCCATCTGCTTCTATGCTTGCTGTGGCCAACTTCCCGCTCTCAGGAATAGGTCAGAATAGAACGCTTCTGGGGGATGAAACGTAAGTTCTGAACTGATGGAGGCTGCTGGGCAGGAGAAAGTACAGAAACATCATTAGCATTTGGTCAAGGTAAGCCAGTGGATAAGATTCTCACTCCAGCAACCTGCCTCGGGTGAAAGTGGTACAGTGGCAACAGAAATCTTGAGTCACATGGCTGTCACCCGGACCGGCAGTACTCTGAGTGCATCACTGCTATCCTGGGACCTCCCTTCATAGGTTTCCTGGGACCTCCTTCACCCCTCACCCGTGGTGGATGAGCTACTTCTTCCATCTCCAGTCTCCTTCTTGGTTTATTTTCTCACATTGGGGTAGCACATCTTTCAGTAGCTTCTTGAGAAATTGTTAACTCGTAGGCAAATGTTTTTGAGACCTTGCATGTCTGAAATGGTTTTGATTCCATCATTATACTTGATTGATACATTGGCCATAGGATTTTGGATAGGAGATAATTTTCCTTTAGAATTTTGAAAGCATTGCTCCACTGTTTTCTTGCACCCAAGAAATTCTGTTGAGAATCTTGAAACCACTCTGAGAACTGATCTTTAGTAGGTAATCGGCTTCCCCCCCGCCCAAAGCTTGTAGAAACTTCTTTTTGTCCCAAGTGTACTAAAATTTCACAACGATGTGCTATGGTGCAGGTCTATATTTATTTTCTATGCTGGATATTTCGTGGGACTCTTCAATCTGGAAACAAAGCCCTTGAGTGCTGGGAACTGTCTTGAATGAGTTCCTTGATGGTATTTTCTGTTCTTCCTCTCAGATACCTCTGTAGTGCCTGCTATTTGGATCGTCTATATTTTTATCCTTCTTATCCTCTCTCTTCTCCTTCTCTTTTTATTTTACTTCCTGGGATATTTTCTCCGCTTCATTTTTAAACTCTTTTATTGAGTTATCCCTTCTGCTGTGATTTTTATTTTTAAATTTGGGAGCTCTTTCCTTTTTGTCCTCTGAATGGTCCTTTTTGATAGCACCCTGTTCTTGTTCTTGGGTGTGACATCCTACCTCTCTGGGGATGTTGAGGACAGCTTCTTGTTGTCGATACAGTTGTGAAAGCTTTCTTTCCCTTGAACAGTCTCAGTTTCCTCCGAGTTGCATTTTTCTGTTGGTTGTTTCGGTTTCTGTCTCCCATGTAAGAGACTGTTAGCAGATGTCTCATAGCCTTTGGCTGTCAACTCATGACTAAGTGGGGGGAGGGGGCTGGGCACAGAACTCATTGAAAGTTCAGGAGTGGAGCTTGACCACTCTTGAAGCCACATAAGCTTTGCTGTGGTTTTTGAGGATCCCCTGATGTCAGAACCCTTAGACCTTTCCTATTGGGCTGAATTAGGTCTCACTGAGGGGCAAGGTCTGATTGCTGGTGTTCTGGAACCTACCTGGTGAAGGGGCAGGATGCAAAGGTTCATTCAACCTGCCTCCCTGGTCTTGGCAAAGTAATCAAGGCCCCCAACTGGGCTGGCATCCCCTAGCCTGGAAGCCTCTGTATTAATTTGCCCAGAAAATAAAATTCTTCTTCCAGGATTGGGGGTGGTGGTGTCCTCCCACTTGTGGGAAGGGTCTGGGGCTCCAACTGTATCTCAGAATCTCTCATCTAGTCCTCTTCATCATGGTGGCCTCTTCATCCCAGTTCCAGAGGGGATTCTGGGAGGGTTCTGCTGTGGAAATCAGCTCTTCCCCGAGCCCTTGACGTTCCCAGGGGCCACCCATGGGACCCAGCTTTTAAAAGTCATTCTGCTAAGTCAGTGTTCACCCCCTAGTCTTCTGTCCTCCCTCTAAAATATGGTGGCTGCAGCGCCTTTTCCATTCTCTGCGTCTTTGTGTGTTTATGTCTTCAGAACCCCTTTACCGTGGCATTGGTCAGGTACTGGGAAGGAGCAGGATTAGACACCCGTCAGTCACCTGTCTTCAGGAGCACCTTCTGTTTGTCCCCCTTTAACATTGTTTTCTCGTCTCACTGTCTGATTTTCACAACGATGATTTTCATGGTGAGACAAGGGAGGCTTCTCTTTCCAAAAGTGTGTTCCGTGAAATGTTGGCCGAGGATGAAAGTTGTTCTGGGGTCAAATAGTTTGGGATGTTTGGGGATATCCAAGGGTAACTTCAGTCAATCCCCGCCAGGGCCCGCCAGGCCACAGTGCTTCTGGAGCAATTCTGGCCGTAACTCCGTCTCTGGAAGGGCAGTGACCAGGATGCTATTGGGCCCTACAGGTGACCCTTCCAGGAGCCCCTGGCCCCGGGCTGGGTCAGGTGGCCCCCATGGGCTCCCACGGCCCCTGTACCTCCTCCAGTCGCATCGTCTGTTGTGCGTTGCGATTGCCTGTTTGAGCCTCCCTCTGGCCCGGGAGCTACCTGTGGGCTGGAACGGAGTCTTATTAACTGTTAAAATCCTATTGCACAGCACAGGTGGAGCAGAAAAGGCACCCAAATATCTGCTGAAGGAAGAAAAGAAGGAAGAAAAGAAGGAAGAAAAGAAGGAAGGAGGGAGGGAGGGAGGGAGGGAGGGTGGCAGGCGGGCGGGCACTGCAAGAGCAGAGCGCGGCCCTCCCGCCACCTGTGCACACAGACACACGATCCCGTGGGACCCAGCGCCCACCACTGCTGTGTGTAAACAGAGCCTGGCCCCTCTGGTGTGGCCCTGTCTCCCGACACGGGCCTTCGCCTCCCCGTGGAAACCCAAGCTCCAGACCGGGACGAGGGTTGGCAGATGTCTGTGAAAAGAGCCGTCTGCCTTTGCTGATAAGAATCCTCTAGACAAAGGGCCGGCCTGGGCTGGGAATTCCCACCGGGCTCTGGGTCGGGAGACTCCGACAGGCCCAGATCACAGCTCCCCTGCCTCTCGCAGCCATCCCTGTGGGCCTGGGGTTCCCCTCGTATCCAAACCCCTGGCCATTTTGGGACCTCTCGGAGAGGACGATTTTTCTCCCAAGGCTCCGAGTTGGGGGTATTGGTACCATTGGCTCAGCCTGAACCACCTTTCCCTGAATCACCAGGGTCTGTGGAGCTGAGGCCCAGGGGGCTTGGTGTGGGGTAGGGGGCGCAGCAACGATGGGTGAGTGATCAGGAATCACCCTGTTGGGGGTTGACCAGAAGCCCTGTGCGATGGTCCCTCCGGTGCCGAGTTGAGAAGTGGCCACATGATGCCAAGGAGGCCAACGTGGGTGCCCAGGCCACAGTGGCCCTGGTGTGAGCCCATGACCCTTCCTCATTACTGAGCATGCTCTGAAGGAGGGAAGAGCAGCGCAGGGGCATGGCAGCCGAGGCACCCCAAGGAGAGCCCACGGCAGCACTCCCACTTGCACTTAGACTCAGTCCCCCCTGGAAATGGAGAAGGGCAACGCTAATGGGGTGAGTGTCCACGGACCAGCCCGTCCAACCTTCACTGGTGCTGCAGTGTCACCCCATCACCCACTTTTTGTGAGTGAGAACCTCCGGCTCGTAGGAGAAGCATCTTGCCGAGTGCCAGAAGGCTGCAGCTTGGAGCTGGGTCTGCCTGGTGCCATGCAGACCCAGGGGAGGCCACAGTGCCTTGCAGAATCTGACGGACGCTATTGGACCTTCACCCATTACAAAACACGCAGGCATGTAATCTTATGGGTATAATTTTAAGAAGTTCCCAGGCTCCCTGAAGCCGACGTATACAGGAGAGACGAAGAACCCCATCTAGGGGCACATCAGGAGACAGGAGTCACTTGAAGGGCTCCCACCTATCGGACGATGCTGGGGAATTTGAGGACCATGGTGTGTGTAAAGCCAGCGATGGAGGTTGGATTATAATCCAACCCTCAAAATGTGAATCCGTGAGTCTGTGCTGATAATGAATTCATAGATAGATAGATAAATAAACGACAGCCAAGAGAAAGCTCTTTACAGAAGAATGCCAACTAACAAATGTTGATGGAATGATAGGCTTAGAAAATTGCAATTCTGCAACCATCAGAGTGAGTAATAAGTGAAAGGGGCACACATCATACTCACGGATGGATGTGAACATGGCTGCGTGAAAGTTTAATGAGAAACAGGTTATTTATGTTGTCTTAAAATATCTTTCCACAGATGATTTATTACATTCAAAGGGACAAATGGAGAAGCAATAAAAGTCAACATCACCAGTGTGGGGACCAAGTGACATCATGTGCCCCCTGATGGCATGTCCCCAAAAGGACACAGCCTCCGTTCCGCGTGACCTCCCCCCGACCAGATCTGAACCCAAGGAAACACCAGACAGACACAAATAGAGGAGTGACCTGTCCTCTTCAAAATGCTAACATCATGAAGACAAAGAAAGGAGTGATTATCCAGAATAAGGAAACTTAAAAGGACGTGATGCTAAATGCAACGATGGATCTCATTTGGGAACAAAATGCTATGAAGAACATTATGGGGACAATTGGAAAAATTGGAATAAAGATCATGCATTATTTTTTCAATGGTAAATTTTCTGAATTTAATAACTGTACTGTGGGAAACCTCATTAAAATTCCTATTCATTCTTAAAAAAATAATTGTACTGTGGTCGTGTAAGAAGATGTTCTGGCTCTTAAAAAATACACCCGGGAATATTTAAGGGTTGCTCCGGGCTGAATTGTGTCCTCCAAAAATTCGTCTGCTGAAGCCTCAGGTGCAGTGTGGTTGTACCTGGAATAAGAGGGTGATTCAAATAAGATGAAGTCGTGAATGGGGCCCTGATCCAATGGGATTTGTGTCCTTATGAGAAGAGACACCAGTCCTCTTGAGTCAGGACTCAGGGGTCCTGGTGCCTGGGTCAGTACTGGGGGCGTTCCACTTCCCTTTTGTCCTCTCAGTGGCCACCCCACCAGCAGGGCAGGCCCTGGGGACGTTGGGGCTGACCAAGCCATGTTCCTCATCCCCCGAGCCTGGCTCCTCACGGCTCACCCAATACTCCGGTCCTTCCTGGCCTCTGCTTACCCCTCCTTCTTCCTCCGCCATGGCCACCCCTGCCACGTCCCACCTACGCCCCTTCTCCATCACAGGGGAGCCTGGCTTCCCCCATGTCCTGACGCACAGCCCAAAGGGTTTCTGTGTAATCCACACAAAAGCCTTCAGGTCAGTCTTCGCTCCACTAACTGTGGTGGGGAAAGTCGCCCAGCTGTGAACAGAGCCACACGCCAAGACACAAAGAAGCAACACCCCTGAAAGCATCTTGGGTCTTTTTCCTTTCTTCACGAGACCCCGTGACATAGACACCCCAACGCTGCGGGTGCCAGCTTGGAGCAACCACAGACATCGGCTTGTGCTTCTTCAACATCATTAAAACACCAATGAACTTTTCAGTCTGTTTAGCGGCATGGCCGTCTCTCTGACGGTGGCCTTTACCCAACTGAGACCTCAAATTTCAGACCACGGGGCTCCTAGTTTGCTGCAGGTAGATTTTCTCAAAACCCTCAGCAAGTGGGTCCTGTCATCCCTACAGCCTTCATGATCCAGGAGGGAGCTTGGATTTGGCTGTGCAGACGTCTTCCAAGAGCATCTCACCACCCAGACCGACAGATGGTCTCCGATTGCATTATCGGCGGGCTCATTACCTATTACCGTCGGAGCCAGGGACACATCATGTCATTCGTGATGTCCTGCAACATCTCAATCTTTGTTAGTTCATGACTTCATTGCAAATCTCTGCGTTTTTGCAGGAATCAGCTGGTGAACTCATATGTCGAAATCTGTCTTCCCTTTTATCTTTCCCTCCAGTACCCAGGATCTCCCCAAATTGCCTTTATTCACAGACAGAACAGACCATTTCCCCCTTTTAACACTGAACAGTGTTTGCTAAGAAATGAAATATTTTCGACTCTGAATTTCAGCTATTTTCCATTTTCCTCGACCTAATTGAATGACCAGATGCTTTATCTGCCACGGCTCATGGCAACGTGGATGCTCGCTCCCAAATTGCAGCAACGCCAAATGCATTTTGCTTCTTTAATGTTTTCTGATCGTTTCCAGAGCTTCTTTGGTCATGAGAAGCTCCGTGGGTTGCAGACAACTCTTCCCGATAACTGAATTTTTGTTCCCGGGATGATGAGCTGCAGTGACAGGAAAAGATGTCCTTTCTTTATAAAGTCATCTTCCAACCATCAGAAACGAAAGAAAAGTCTTCCCAAGGTGGAAATTCGCCTTGAACTTTTTGCCCTTGGAGGGGAAATGGCGGTGGCCATGGTCCACCACTTTTTTGCTCAAATTTCAACTTGAGCTGGATCCTAACTGAAACGGTATTCTCTGAATCTGTGTTGACCCCAGATAAACCCCGATGAACTACTGATGATAAAGAAACTGGTGGTTTTTCTACAATTTGCTCCTGGGCTGGGCTGGGCTCTGCAGGAAAACTTGAAGGTAGAGAGACACGGTGGGTTGAACCGGAACACTGGAGGGTCAAGGCCGGCTGAGTTGGACCCAACGTCATGGCTTTACTTTTGTCTCAATGTCTCTCTCACTGAAGAGTCCGGTATTTTCACACTGCCACTGAACAAAGAGAACCTTGGCCCGAGTTTTGTAACCCTGGGGCTGATGTAAAGTGATTTGATGGTTTTATTGCGTTTCTGACAATTTGGGGGGGGGTGGAGGAAAGGGGTTTCCTCTGGAGACTGGTGGGGGGTACAGCACAGCTCTCACCCCGTCTCCTCCCAGCTGCTCGGCCGGGAGTCTCAGGAAACCAGGTGGAGGGGTGACGGCCGAGGGCTGGGGTCATCGAGGGCCAGGTGATGTGGGCAGTGTGAATCCACGGAAGAGTCTGAGGGGTCCCTTTGGTGACTTTTCTGGCTCAGGTTGTTCAAGGTCCCGGGACACCCGAGGGGAAGAGGGCTTTTGAGCCGGGACAGGTGAGGCCGAGATGAGGCATCTGGGGCGACCCTGGATTTTGGCCGCAGGATGGGTGGGAGTGGGGTGCTGCCACACACTTCTCCCCTCTGAGGCTGACCCCTCAGGGGTCTGGCCCAGGGTCATCGAGAGGCTTGGGATGGGGACCTGCCATCCCTGAGGGATCTCCTGGCCTCTCAGCAGACCCACTTGGTTCACTAGAAGGCACCCTAGAACTCAGCCAACTGGAATCCACCCCGGACCTGGGGGTGCTTCTGACCTTGGTGGTTCACCATGAGACTCAAGCTCCAGGGCTTCCGCTGCGAGGGCCCGCGCAGGTGCTCACCCGGTCGTGCATAGCTCTTTAGAGCTGCAAAAGGGAGATATCGCAGGGGGAGCAAGTCAAGCCGCCGTCCCTTTCCTCTGACTTGCCCTCGCCTTGGGGACAGGTGTGTGTGTGGGTGCAGGGGAGGCTGCCAAAGTCGCTGGGGTCCAGGTGAGGGACAGTGCATTTGGTGGGCTGGGGTCGTGTGGTTCCGGTCACTTTTCTATAGAGTCCAGTCGTCACTGGCCCCAAGCACAGGCTAGCTTCCAGGGATACACCTGAGTCCGCTGGGAAGACACCCTGGTGCCCGGTAAAAGGGTGGGGCTGAGCCCATCTTCTGGCCTCCGGCCCTGAGTGTGTGTGGGCAGGAGAAATGAAGTGTGACAGTCATGGAGGCAGAAGCAAGTCTGTGGAAAGTTCATCCAGTCGCCCGAAGTGTCATGTTGTGAGTGGGGGATTCAGTTCTTATTGAATCCAGTCCTAATGAAAGGTCTGTTCTCTCAGGAATTGGCTTGATAATACAAGGCATATCATTATAAATAGACCACACAACCATATACACATTTTGTCCTTTTTTTTTTTTTTTTTTGGTGGGAATCATGGCAAATCCTTAGCCCGATTCCTGGGTTTGCAGAGCGGAGCGTACAAACAACGAGAACACAGATCTCTGCCTGAATAAACAGGCTGTTTTGCATCTCAAGCTACCAGATCACTTCTTAGGGTGTGAGATGCATCTTGTCCTGACAAAGTCTGGTGGCTCCAGATAATAGGGAACAGAAAATGCCCCTGTGCAGGACAATGGCCTGAGGACACCAGGACGGAACATCTACACAGATACATGGAGAACGGAATGCTTTGTGCAGAAGACAAGCTAGCTTACAGAACTATGCAGCTCAGGACAATGTAGCGACACATTGAAAAATGCATTTGAATAGATAGGGAAATGCAAGTCAAAATCACAGTGAGAAACCATCTCATACCTGTTAGGATGGCTACTATCAAGAAAACAGAAAACAAGTGACGGTGAGGACGTAGAGAAATTGAAACCCTTGTGCACTGTTGGTGGGAATGTAAAATGGTGCAGCCACTGTGGAAAATAGTATGGGGGGTCCTTAAAAAATTAAACATAGAATTACCCTGTGATCCGGCAATTCCACCTTTGGCTATTTTCCCAAAAGAATTGAAAGCAGGGTCTCGAAGAGATACTTGTACACCGTGTTCATAGCACCATTATTCATAATAGCTAAAATGTGGAAGCAAACCAAGTGTCCATTGATGGATGGATGAATAAGCAAAATGTGGTCCATCCATATAATGGAATATTATTCAGCCTTGGAAAAGGAAGGGGATTCTGACACAGGCTACAATGTGGATGAACCTTGAGGGCATTATGCTCAGTGAAATACACCAGATAAAAAAGGACAATTACTCTATGATTCCACTTACAGAAGTTCCCTAGAGGAAATTCGCAGTGATAGAAAGTAGAAAAGTGGGTGCCAGGGGCTGGGGGCAGGAGAATGGGGAACTAGTGTTTAACAGGTACAGAGTTTCAGTTTTACAAGATGCAGAGAATTATGGGGATGGATGGTGGTGATGGTCGTATGAAATGAATGGATTTAATCCCACTGAACTGTACACTTACAAGTGGTTAAGATGGTAGATTTTATGTTACGTGTATTCTATCACAATAAAAAAAGACGAAGAACAATATTCATTTGAATTGCTTTTGCATTTGTCAATTTCACACCATTTCTGTATTTTGTAGAGTTATTGATGGTTTCAAAACTAAACATGATGTGGGGCTTCCCTGGTGGCGCAGTGGTTGACAGTCCGCCTGCCGATGCAGGGGACACGGGTTCGTGCCCCGGTCCGGGAAGATCCCACATGCCGCGGAGCGGCTGGGCCCGTGAGCTATGGCCACTGAGCCTGCGCGTCCGGAGCCTGTGCTCCGCAACGGGAGAGGCCACGACAGTGAGAGGCCCGCGTACTGCAAAAAAATAAAAATATATACATGATGAGAAGGAGTGTCCTAGTGGAAACCTAAAATATAAACCAAAAGGAAGCAGGCTGACAAAATAGCAAAATCCCTCTTGTTATATCACAATAGAAACTAAAACTCTGATAGTCAAAATCTTAAAAAAAAAAACTGTGCTTATCCATCAATGATAAACAAATTTCATTTCCCCATGTCAGAACAAGATGGAGTTATCTTTCTAGTCTCTTTATAGAAAAAAATCATATAATCATGAAAGTATTGTCATATTGAGAGGTGATAAAACAGTATACACCCCAAAATATAGAAAAATGGTGTTAACAGGGATGGGTCAGTTCAGAAATAAGAACATTGATACTTTTCTGTGTTTCCTGGAGTTTGAGATCTTTGTGAGCTTTGTAACTTTTGAATTGCGGTTTCTTTCCTCATTCTAATCAACATTCACGTGTATCTAGTTTTGTATTTGCAATTTTGTATTCATTTTCTTACAGAGCGCTCCCCTTTCCTTGATTGTTTAAGCTCCAGGCACCTTGGCAATGGGCCTCGCTCCTTCCTCCTTACCTCCCCACACCCAAGGTTTCTGCTTTGCCGTGTGTGTGTGTGTGTGTGTGTGTGTGTGTGTGTGTGCACGTGTGCGTGTGTGTTGGCGTCACCCAGGATGTCCCACTTCCTCCCACGGGATGGGGTGGCCCTCTCCGTGACTGGACCCCATCCTCCTCTGCCCTCTTTATCCACCTCAAGCAGGTCAACCCCTCACATGCATCCCTCACTTAGTTCCCATAACAACCTGCTGGGCGGGGTGATGGGCACCTCAGGTTACAGGTGAGGAATTTGAGGCAGGGCCCCGTGAAGTCACTTGCCAGAGCTTCTCAGCCACTACGCAGTAGAAGTGGGATTTGAACCCAGGGTTCTGGCCCCAGAGCCCCTGTCTGCAGCCCAGGGCTACGGTGTTCTCCCCGGTTTGTCACCAAGGAGGCGAACGTTCCCATCAGTAGGAATGGGCACCATTTATTAATCCCCTCCTATGGGCCTTCTATGGGGCCACGTTTCAGCCTCACGGCTGTGCTGGAAGGTGATACAATTATCACCCCATTTCACAGGTGAGGAAATCGAGGCTCACAGTGGTCAAGTGATACACATAAGGTGGCACGGCTCAGAGGCAGGGAGAGCTGGGTTTTGATCTCAGACTTATGGGCCCTTTCTAGTGGCCCAAGGCTAACTCTGGCCCTTGGAAGTGGACCTCTGGGGCCACCAGCATCCATTCTGATCTTCCAGCCCAGGCCGGGCTACTAATGGCTCCCGGGGGGGCCCATGCTTGGCCTAATGCTCTGTCACTGTTGTGAAATTCTCCAAACTTTTGAACAAGGGCTCACTATTTTCATTTTGCACAGGGCTCCGCAAAGAATGTGTCTGGACCAGGCGGGAGGGGCCCACCAGCTGGAGCTGACTGTGGCCTCCCCGGAATGGCGCTGTCAGCGCCCCTGTGGGGACGGTTCCGGAACGTGGCCTCCCGGGAAGGCTGGGTGCTTTGTGTGGCTGACCGGTGAGCTCCACACCCCGCCTCAACCACTTTCCTTGAATCTATTTGTAAAATGAATTACTCCAGTACAGGAGGAGCAAGAAGGTTCTTTATCTCCACTTGGGCAAATCCATTAGAATTAACAGCCCCTCTGAAGCCCCTCCGAGGGGGTGACGTCAGCTTGTCTTTGGTGATTTGCGAAGTGGCCGCGTGATAAGGAATCCGGGCCCATTTTCGCAGTGACAGGGCGTCCTTCCCCGGCTGTGCCCAAGAATTAGTGGTCCTATCTCTCCATTTATCAGAGCCCTTTGGGGGATGAGACAGTCGGGCGGAGACGATTGTTGCCTTGCTGGCTCCCGTCTGCAGGAACTGTAGCGCCTGCCGGCTTGCCCGGGTCCCTGGGGTCGGGGCGGCTTCCTACAGGGAGAATCCAGCTGCCTCCCAGGGTCCCACCTGCGTGGCCTGCCACCCGCTGGACAGTGTGAGGCTTCTGCCCTGCACTACCGTGGGGATGAGAAAGAGGAGACTGAGTTAGGGGAAAAACCCAGGCGTACTGCCCGTGCCAGCTTCAGTCTGAGATGCTAGGGAAGGTGGCACTTCCCAAAGAGGGTGACACCCATCCCACCTGCTCTTCTTACAGTGTGAGAGGAGGGGGCTTGTTCCCTCCCTGGGCAGAGAACTCGGGCAGATCTGTGTAAGTCCCATGGGACATGCGGCCAAAGGGTGGCCGTGTGACTCCCCAGCCTGGGTTGAAAAAGGCAACTTGGCTTCTGCTTGGCTCTCCCTCTTGGGCTCACCCGGAGCTCTGTCCTCCATGTTGTGAGGAAGCCCAAGTAGCAGAGAGGCCACGTGCGCCTCTGGCCGACGACTGCCCCCCACGCCCCCCCAGGCCCCAGCCAACAGCAGCCTCCACCCCCGGCCTTCTGCTGCCTAGCTGAGGCCCCAGGTGAAGAGAAGCACAGGCAAACTGTCCCCACTGTGCCCATCTGACTCCCTGACCCCCAGGAGCCACGAGGGATAATAAGTGGTGATTCGTGGGTAGGGGGAAATGTCTGGGTGAAGGGACACCTGTTAGAGTCACCTGTTAGGGACACCTGTTAGGCCTCTGTGGGCTCCTCACTACGCCTCCGCAGGGATGAGCTAACAGAGGGAGAGCTGCGGGCAGGTGCCGGCCCTGCTCTGAGATCTGTCACGGGGGGCGTGCCTTCTGCTCATTACCTGCCGCGTGCTAGGTGGGGGTCGCCCTGTGTGTTTGCCGGTGTGACCCTCACAGAGTGGGTAGGTCTGTACAGATCTGGGGGTTAGTATGAAGAAGCCACTTTCCCTCGGATCTACGTGTCAAGTGATCTGAAATCAGCTTCGTCAGGGATGACGGCAATGTTTCAGTGCTTCGTCCGCAGAGCTCACTCATGATCATAAATGATTCAGAACTCTCAGAAGGAAAATCCCAGGCCGCCGTTGAATTGGGGTCCCTGCAGAAGATATGTCCGAGTACCTGGGAATGTGACCTGATTTGGAAAAAAAGGGTCTTTGCAGGTGTAATCAAGTGAAGGATCTTGAGGTGCGATCACCCCGCGGTTATGCGGGCGGGCCCTAAATCCAGCAACATGAGATGCGATCACCCCGGGGTTATGCGG
>NW_021703784.1:103308720-103356295 GCF_005190385.1 Monodon monoceros
GCCCTAAATCCAGCAACATGAGATGCGATCACCCCGGGGTTATGCGGGCGGGCCCTAAATCCAGCAACAAGCGCTCTTACCAGAAGAGGAGAGAACACATCAGAGGGGAGAAGGCCACGTGTTGACGGAAGCAGACATTGGTGACATGGCCGCAAGCCAGGGACACCTGGAGCCCCAGAAGCTGGAAGAGGCAGGAAGAGCCTACCCTACGGCTCCGCCCACACGTTGATCTCAGACGCTGCCCTCCAGATGGAGAGAGAATAAATTTGTGCTCTCTTAGGTCTGTGGTCAGTTGCTCTGCTCTCCCCCTGCCCCCTCCACCCCCCGCCCCCCGAAGCCCCCTCCAGCTGACAAGGCAGTTGGGTGGGCAGTGTGCCCTGGCGGGGAGACAAGGTTGGGGAGGGCACGAGGGTCACCAGCATAGAGATGGTGACTCTGGGAGGGAAGCCCCGGGAGCAGCTCCGGGGGTGGGGGGCGGGGTGGGTACCGGCTCTCAGATCGGAGGAAGGGCTTGGGAAGAAGGAGCTGGGGCTGATGGAGGCAAGTGGGCAGCTCCAGGAGCTGGAAACAAGGAGACAGATTCCCCCCAGAGCCTCTGGAAGGGCCAGCCCTGCGGAGGGCAGACTCCCGATGTTGGGAACTGTAAGGTAATAAATGGGTGTTACTTTATGTAGCAATTTGTTACAGCAGCAGCAGCAGGAAGCTAATGCGAGTCTGTGAGCTCTTGGAAACGGCCCAGTGGAGGGAAGATGGTGTTAACACAGGGAGGCGAGGGACGTTGAAGGAGAACTGTCTTAGGTGGATGAGCGGACCTGGGGTCCGGGACCCAAGTGGTAGTCATCTAATAGCATCATCGTCACCATTGGCAAAATAACCCCTGCAGAGAGGACTGTCCAGAGAAGGACCTGGGAGTGTGGCCCCATCAGGACAGAGCATTTCCCTGGCAGCTCTCAAGCCCCTCTTTCCCACGACACAAAGGGCTGGTGGGGGACGGGGCCTGGAGGGAAAGGCAGGACTTATGGGGGCAAAGTCCCTGGGGGCTGGAGGGGCAACGCCATCTTGGCAGTGGGCGCATCCATCCAACCCTCTGGATTCTCTCTCTTGCTTTATTTACCTCCCTCGGGGAGAGCTGGTGTCTTCCCCCATGAGATACTGTTGACAAGCAGCACAAGACTACAGGAGCCCGCAGCCCGGGTTTGAATCCTGGCCCCAGCACCCATGATTTGAGTAATCTTGATTACTCAACCTCTCTGGGCCTCAGTGCTCCCATCTGTAAAGTGGGGACTGTAGTATCTGCCTTATGGAGGCTGTGAGTTAGCACTTGGAGAGGGCTCTGAGCAGTGAAGGGCGTGTGATGAAGCTTGGTGGCACTGGCCAGCTTCAGCGCTCTGTGGTCCTGTCCTCTTTCGTGCAGGAATGGAAGCAGGCCTCCAAGCTTGGGTTGGGGGGTGGTACAGAGCTCAAGAGTCAGGAGACAGGGCTCCATGGGCCCAAACCCCACCAGGGACATCCTCTCTGGGACTCCAAGTCCCTGAGCCCTGGGAGGTGGAAAGAAGACAACAGGCCGGTGACGGTGGCTGCCCACTACTGTGGCCAGAGGCTGCTCTCCGGTCTTGCCTGAGGATTCAGTGACCCAGCCACTGCTGGACTTGATGCTGGATGTCAGAGGCAGCTCGGGAGGCGGTGATGCTCCCAGCACTGGCTGGGTACAGGGAGGAATGTGGGAAGGCTGTCCCCATCCTGCTTAGCGCCTGGCACATAGTAGGTGCTCATTAAATGCTCGTTGATGGATGGGGTGTGGTCAAGGGGAGTGCGTATCTGTGGGTATCTGTGGGTAACCTGTGTAACCCCCAGCCCTTCCACGGGCTTGGAGGTGGCGGCTGCAGCCGAGAAGGTGAGTATTCTCCTGGCCTTTGTAGGAGGTACCCAGCAAACCCAATATGGGAATCTTCGTTGTTACTACAGTAAGTTTGCAAGCTTGTAAATTTACAGTCATTGCAAATGTAAACAAAAATAATAATTTAAATTGATGTATTATAGAAACTTTTCATTGAATGCAGTCTATATTTTATAGAAAACTCAACTTTATAGAACACACAAAACACACAAAAATTGGGGTGCTCTGGTTGGGTTGGGGGTGTCCAGGGTCCCTCCCAGTGGACACAGATGGCTTGGAATTGGGTTCTCAGCTGAGTCTCAACCCTGACCAGCCATGTGCCATTGGGAAGGTGTCAATGCCTTTCTGAGGTTCAGTTTCTTCATCTGTAAAGAAAGAGGCGCACGATGCTCTTAGCCGCACATCGCCGCCCCGGGGTGGGGGCAGGAGGGTGTTAGGGGTGGAGGGGTTGGTGGGAGCACCTGGGGCCCCGGGCGTCAGAGGGAGGGGGCTGGTTTCTGGGTGGTGGCCACACAGCGGCTGACTTCCTCCCAGGCTCACGTTATCTCCTGTTTCCACCTGGAAATTGCCCCTGCTGTTCCCTGCAGGTTGGAACCTCCTCTGTGATGTCCAGGGGTGCAGAGGGCTCCTCCGTGGTGCTCCACTGTGTTCTGCCTCGCCGTCCAGGGGTGAGATGCTGTCACGGCCACACCTCTGTCTCTGGGGTCTCTCCCACTCCCTCAGGAGGGTCTCAGGGTCTGCCCCTGAGCAAAGCCTGAATCTGATTGTTGACACCACCAGTCTCTCACTCAACTCTCCGGAGCCACAGCCCTCCCATCTGTAAAATGGGGGTGCGCGGCGAGGGAGGACCTGGCCAGTGGTCATCCCTCAGCAAATGCGGTAGGGGGCGGCATTGTGGATGGAGAAACAGCACTGAAAGGGGCTGGCTGCTGGCCGTGATGTGGGCCTGGTTCTGAGACCAGCAAGGTGCGCAGGACAGTGGGAGTGTGGGGCAAAGGAGAAGAAGCTGGAGCGTTGTTGGGGGTTTGGAAGACCAGGCTGAAGAGATTTAAATTTTAAATCATGGCACAGAAGAACTGGTGACGCAGCTGAAGGACATGGGAAACAGAGAGGGCAAGTGACTTAGCCAATGTCACACAGCGCTTTAGTGGCAAACTGGGACAAGAACGGGCATCCTGCTTCTCAACCCTGTGTGGTCTTCCGGGTACTGATGGGCCAGCTGTCCCAACAGCTTTCTGACCTGAGGTGCAGCCTCGGAGGTGAAATACCAAGCAGAGAGTGAAGTCTGCAGCACCCTTGGCCTGTGTCTGGGGGTGGGGGGTGACATTTCTGAGTTATCTTTACTTTGCCTTGAAATCAGGCACAAGTCCTTTGCAAAACAGGAAGTGGTCTCTTTGGGCCTGACATGAAATAGTATTGCTGTCACCTTGCATTAAAAACTTAGGTCTCAAAGGAGTGGCATATTGAAATGGCTGGTGGGTTCAGCCCAGCCCAGAGAAGCCTTTGATAGCACAGCTGATAACAGACCCCCAGCTACAAATGCCCAGAATCAATCAGTGGCCACCGCTGACAGCCGCCGTGTTCACATATCACGGCAGATGGGAGGAGGGCAGGGATGGCCACTTGTCTTGCTTTTCATATGGATTTCCTGCTTTTTAGGGAGCGAGAGAGGGCCCATCTGGTGATCAGATCGCGGGCTGAGATAGCCGCCTTCAGGTCACGAGCCCCTCACTCAACGTGTCCCCTCGGCCACGCGGCCCCAGCATCGCGGTGGCTCCAGCGGTCCGGCCTCCGCCAAAGGGAGCCATCAGGAGGCCTCCCACCCCGTGGAAACTTCCGGAGGCGGTAGGGCTGGGGCTGTTCCTGCCTTTCATCTTCCTTCTGCTTCCTTTCTGGGCACCTGGCTTTGCTCGCAGTCATTTCATTACGGTTTTTCTTCGAAGGCTCTTCCCAACTGGTACATGCATGTGCAAATGTCCGCCCGCACTTGCGCACGTGTGTGTGCGCACATGCACTCCACGGCCTTCTTCCCGGGCCTGCCCGGGGCGCTTCCTGGCCGGCTGGCTGCCTGTATGCTGTCCCGGACTCTTCATCCAGGTGGAGGCCGTGCGGTCCAGTGCTGATGAAAGCCTCTCCACCTGCCAGCCTTTGACCTGGTCGGCTCGTTCAATTTCCTGAACCTCAGTTTCCCCATCTGCATCACAGTGCCTCTGCCTCAGGTCCTTGTGCATCCGCGTAAAGCATTCAGGGAGAGCTCTGCGTGCAGTGAGCCCTTCATGGTACTATTGGTTCTGATGGTGGCGTTGTAATTTCCACTCCTGAAGTCTTGTCCGCAGCATCGCATAAAGCAGCTCTTGGAGAGGTGCCTTGGAGATGGAGGGTCCCCGCTCTCCTTGACCCTCCTGGGGTGATGCTGTCATAGACCCTTCTCCATCCTCCCTCAGCCCCCAGCCCCAGTTATTCATGGAGTGTGTCCTTCCCCGAGACCCCGCGCTGGGGGCTGGGACATATGGATTCTCTTCCTTTCCGGGCAACTGGTGAGGGGATGTTTCTGCTGTGATCACATCTCAGATGTATCCCCTCCCCCGGCTTATGAAATCTCCTGTCCCCCAAATTACATCCAGACAGCAGCAGTAGCAGGCATCTCTCCCTTCCAGCTCAGGGGCCCACCAGCTGGCCAAATGGGGCGTTTAATTGGAAAGAGAAGCTGGCGGTCTGCCCGGAAATCCTGAAGAAAGGCACCAGAGTGGACCGGTATTTTTTGTTTTTTTAAAAAATAAATTCATTTGTTTTATTTTATTTATTTTATTTTTGGCTGCATCAGGTCTTCGTTGCTGCACGCAGGCTTTTCTCTGGTTGTGGCGAGCAGGGGCTACTCTTCGTTGTGGTGCGTGGGCTTCTCACTGCGGTGGCTTCTCCTGCTATGGAGCACGGGCTCTAGGCGTGTGGGCTTCAGTAGTTGTGGCACGCGGGCTCCGTAGTTGTGGCCCCCGGGCTTAGTTCCTCCACAGCATGTAGGATCTTCCCAGACCAGGGCTGGAACCCGTGGTCCCTGCATTGGCAGGCAGATTCTTAGCCACTGCGCCACCAGGGAAGCCCTGGATCAGTTTTTAAAACCTCGCCACACACCTTCACCATGTATTTCTGTTTCAAATACTTGAAGGGGTTCTTGGGACCCTTTGAGAATTAAAAGCATCCATCTGAAGGTATGCACTGCAGACCCCAGTCCCTGGGGTGAGGGGTGTGGGTGCCATGTGACGGTAGAAATGGACCACTTTGTACAGATGGGGAAACGGAGGCAGTTCAGGGGTGGAGAGAAAATGCAGTTCAATCTAGTTCAGGTCTTCAGATATTAACCGAGGTTCTTTCTGTGAAGCCCACGCTGCGTGCTTGCCTTCCCTCCTCTCCCTCAGATTCTGAAGTCAGAGCCTCTTTACGGATGTCAGCCAGAATTCCTCCCAATATTTTGCTCCTGCTGGATAATTCCTGAGTCTACAGGATGTGAGCAGTGCAATGTCGAGTGGATGAAGGAACGGGCGGCCGATGGGGGAAGCTTACTCCTAGAGGCCGTGCAGGTTTATTTGCCAAGCAGGTGGGGCTTCTCCCTTCAGAGAGGAATCGGGTCCGTCAGGGCTGCAGTTAGATCACAGGATGCTGAGAATGAGGACAAAGGAAGGACCAGGGTACAGGGGGGCAGCCAGAGGTGGCTGGTCAAGCAGGTCCAGGCCCCAAGACCGAGGGTGGTCAGCTGACTACTCTCCCCTAAGACCACAGTGGCTGGGATCTCATCACCAGGGTCATGTGGTTAAGAACTCATGCAATTTGGTGACTGTGGGCCAGACCTTTACCAGCCTTGCTTTCCCCTCCTGTAGAACCATAGCTGCTTTATTGCGTACCAAAAGATGAAATGGAGTATGACGACAGAGGGCTGTCCCCATGCCATGCAGAGAGGCTGGTCCATCAGCCCAGGGGCTGTTTCCACCAATTCAGGGCCATCCCAGCTTTGACCTTTGTGAGCTGTCTGACTCTCGGCAAGTTTCTAAAGTCCTGTGTCTCAGTGTTCTCACCTGTGAAATGGGACAGTAACAGTGCTACTTCATAGGGCTGGGGGGAGCTGTGCAATGGATTAATCCACATAAACCACCTGGAACAGTGCCGGGTTGGTGCTCAATGTGGGTTAACTGTTGCTGGTATTATGATGGTGATGGTGATGGTGGTGGTGATGAACTGAGCACTTGTTATATTCTGAGGTCTGTCCTAGGCACAGGGATACCACAGTGAACAAGACAAACGTGGTCCCTTCTCTCCTGGGAATCCAACCTGATGAGGGTACAGCCTGTGAACCGATAAATACATACATAGAAATATATATTTGAGTAAACTGATAAATATATAAAATCGTGTCGAAGGGACAAGCTAGAGAGCCATGTGATGGGCGGGGTACCCCAGCAGGCCCCTTGGAAGAGGTGACATTTGGGTGCAGTGGGAGGGGTAGGTGTTAAGGACAGCCCCCCGTCCTTTTTTCCCCTCTATGCCCTTTCTGGCCCGTTTTGACCCTCAGCTGGGAAACTGAATCTCTGACATTCTTTGTGGCTTACTAGATGTGTGGCCTTGGATTAGCTGTTGTCCCCTCTCTGGGACTCGGTGGTCCCATCTATACCTGTCGGGGGGCGGGGGGTGCAGCCAGACACTCGCTCGGCCCCTTTCATCTCTGGGATCCTGAGCATCTTGGGCCTGTGCTCATGGCCTGGACCCGCCACGGAGTGATTGGCAATAAATGGAAAGCACGAGGGGCGCCTGTGGGTCAGGGCCCTGGGGAGGGTCAGCCAGTTCACATCGCAGCAGTTCTCCGTGGCCTACCTGAGACGAGCTGGCTCCAGGAGCAATTTCCCCTGGATGAAACAATCTTTGGAATCTACCGTATATCATTGGCCATGACGTCTTCTGTTTAAACAGCGGCAGCCGGTGGAGGGTGTGCGCTGAGGCCGAGCGTCTAGGAGGAGGGGACTCGGTCCCAGCCCCCTGCCCCAGCCCCCTTTCCCGTGGAAGGCCCCACTTGGGGGAAAGAGGCATATGGAACCCATTTGGGAAATTCTTTCTGCATAAACCACTTTTTCCAGGTAAGACACACACCCGTATTGACTGTGAAAGATGAAATAGTTCTCTCGTTTTGCCGGCTACGATTTTATGGATCTTAATTAAACACATGCCCTCCCTGTGTTGGGAAATTGAACCCTCGCTGAGCAGCCCCTTCTCAAGAGGTGGTGTTGGCCCAGGGGAGGCCCAATTATAACCTCCATCCTTGCCACCTCCCAGGACCTCCCAGCCCCTCCAAATGCTTGGAAAATGTGTGCCCGACAGAGGGGCTTTGATTCCGCATGCCTGGAGAGCATTAGGTCTGTTTCCAGGCCCGAGGCAAGTGGTGGTCAGAGTCCCAGGCCACCGATGGGAAGGCCTTGGGGACCAGGGCTTTCAAACTTCATTGAGCATCAGAGCTCTTCTTTCACACCCAATCACATGTAGACCTCTGGATACAAACCAGATGAAACTGCTGGACTGAGGGGGAGGGGCGCCCACGTGGCCCCTTGCTCGCCCCCCCCCCCCACGCCTGGATGGTCAGTTACGTGCCTGCTGGGTTTGTTACATGCATCTTCTCATTGATCAGTCACAAAAGCCCAGTGAGGGAGGTGCCACTGCCATTTCACACTTGAGGGAACCTGGGCACAGAGTGGGAGAGTGACCTGCCCGGTGCTGGCCAGCAGGGGTGGGAGGCATGGCATCTAAGTCTGAAGGCTGCATGCTTGGCCACCTGTCTGGACCGTGGCTGGGAAGCTGCTGATGGGCACAGGGCTGTCCTTTCATGGCAGTGATGCTCCCAGCTCGGTGGTGTGCCTCCCTCTCTCACTGTGGTCCAAACTGGCAGGGTCCCCAAGTGTAGTCCCCTTCCTGTGTCTGGCTGAGTGGTGCCCAGGCACGCAGGTTCACCTCTTCCAGCAGGCAGGGCTGCATGGAATGTCTCTCAGCCTGGTGCTAGCATTCCACGTTTCTTGGGAGCATCTTCTGTTGGAGGAGAAGGCATTTTCGCTCTCCTTTATACTTTGGTGTTTTGCGAATAGTTCATTTTAAGGAAGAGATTCATTGATCAAAATCAGTTTGCTGACCTCAGGGTTACTACTCCTCCACGAGTGGGGAGGGCCTCGTTCTTCCTGGAAGTGATCCCGTCAGGCCCCAGAGCCCCGACCAGGCGAAGGGGGGCCCTTACCTTCTTTTGTTCTGAAGTCAGGTTAATGGAGGTGTAATTTACATACAGTGCAATTCATTCTTTCCAGGTGTACAGTTGGATGCATTCTGACATATGTGTGGAGTATGTGAAAGTATGTGAAAGTATGGACCATACTTTCCTTTTCCGAATTACCCAGTTGTGTCCCTGGCCCATTTTTCTATTATTGTGTTTTTCTTTCTTATTGATTCATAAAAACTCTTTGTATATTGTAGATAGGATGGATTGGGAGCCATCATCCCAATCAAGACACAGAGTATTTCCATCACCTCTGAAAATTCCTGCCCACCCCAGGCCCCGCTCCCACAGATCTGTTTTCTGTCTCCTTCATTCTGCCTTTTCCAGAACGTCATGTCAAAAGCATCACACGATATGCTGTCTTTGAAGTCTGGCTTCTATCACTCTGCATTATGTCTTCACAGCCCAGCCATATTCACGGGGACATTGTTTGCACCTTGTAGATTGGGTGGCTTCAGGGGAGGCAGAGATGGGCTGACCCACGGGGACACTGGAGCAGAGCGAGGCAGGTCCAGGAGCCCCGCCCATTCAGCACTGAGGTGGGCAACTCATGGCCGCAGGTATCAGAGACCCGGCCTGTGGTCTGGAGGTCTGGAGGAAGATGGCCCCAGGGTCAGTTAACCCGAGAGCTCCACGAGGTGTGGGACCTGGTTGCCTCCTCCGGATGCAAGATGGTGGCAGCCTCTTCTAGCATGATGTCCCTACATTACAACGTCCAAAGTGGGGAAGGGGCACCTCCCCATTTTCCTTTGTAAGTGAGGCAACTTCCAGGGGCACTCCCCAACCTCAGCTGCCTTCCCTGTGTCTCACGGGTCAGGGTTGCGTCACTTGCCCAGGGCTAATGCCACAGCAGAATTAAGACAGCCTCTAGGCTGGGGAGGGGCCCATGAGGCACAGAGCAACAAGCACCTGGACAAAATTGGGGCTCTACTGGCAAGGAAGGGAGGGGGCACCCGTGGCGTGGACGACCAGCAGAGTTTGCTAGATGACGTGGGCGGGACCACCAAGTACAGTGCGACAGCAGGAGGGTTCTTGTACACGGAGGACCTGGGTCGAATGCGGTCTTCAGGGAAGTAGGTCACCACCATGGCCAGTTGCGTGCAGTGGGCCCTTTCTGCAGCTGAGCTTCCCATGGGACTAGCCTTTATTTGGGTGTTCCTCAAAGGAGGGGGAACAAATGAGTGATGTATGAGCTCAGCATGCTTTCCATCCATTCCTGCATCCCTCCATCCCTGCATCCCTCCACCCCTGCATCCCTCCATCTCTCCATCTCTGCGTCCCTTCATCCCTCTAGTTCTTAGGGCTTTACCTGTAATCACTATGTAAACCTCCAGGTGAAGAGTCGCCTTTTAGTTCTTCATATTCCAGGAGTGCAGATTTCCCCTTGCTTTATAACCCGCCAACAAATTCTGCAGCCAATCAGCTAACTTTCATCTCTCTGCTTGCTGTGTTTAATTAAGCTACACACATTCCAGGTCAGGAGGAATACAAGTGTCCAGGTACAGCCGGCCTTTTGTCTGTTCCACTTGCCTGTGATGATGCAGGCCGTGGAGGCCCACTAAGATGCAGATAGAAATAACCCACTTTGGCTTTTCTTGCTGGCAGACTTTCTGGATGGTTATGAAACACCAGACTGGGTCTGTGGCCAGAAGCCTTAATCCTTGGCCCAGGACGGTCTGGGTTGATATCATTTGAGAATACACAAGATTGGCTAATCTCCTTGTTAGCAACATTTGTGAAAAAATGAAAGTTGGTCGGTTTGTTTGTTTATTGTCTGCAAAGGAATTTTCAAGACTTAGAAGGAAAGAACCTTTGCTGCTCCCATCCAGGAGCCTTTCCACCTGGCAAGAGAAGTCATCCGGAGCCGGGTGGTGGAGATGTCACATCATGTCGTGTGGGAATAAGTAGGCGAAACTTCGCAGTGGTTCTGTCCCAACCTATTTAGGGTTAGCAATGCCTGCTCGCGAGCTGGAACACCGTCCACAAGACTGTGAAGGGCTAGGAGTCTTAGATGTTAGTATTCAAATCTAAAAACGAACATGGCGTGAGAGGGACCAAGGGCTGCCACCTGCCCGGGCTGCATGGGCACTGGTGTTACGTCTCACTGAAGATTCTTGGCTGTGCTGGGCAGTCTCCCCCCTTTTCTTGGAGGAATGGGGAGGAGGGAGTGTGGCAGATTGCCTTGGGACAATGGGCCCCTGTCCTGTTGCATGGGCCGCTGGGCCGCTTGGCCCCAAACAATAGGCCGGGGCCAGCCCCTCTCCTGCTTCCCCCGGCCTGAGACAGATGCCCAGGAGCCCCCCGTGAGCGCCCCGGAGGTGACCTCTGGGGCTGCCCTGTTACTCCACGGACGAGACCCTGAAGGGCGGGAGGCAAACAATGGGGCTCATGCCAGGCGCCCGGCCTCTGGCACGGGCCGGGGACTCCCCAGGGAGAGCAGGGCCTGGCAGGTGCTGTTATTGTTTGGGGCACGGGGGCCCTCCCGGGGGTCTCCCGGCTCGGCAGTGGCAGAGGCTTGGGGCTGGGGGCCCTGTTGTTCTCTGGGGAGGACCCAAGGAGCTGATTTGGCCCCATTCATCCTGACAGCCCCTGCCCGGCCCTGGACTTGGCCTCTAAAAATGTCATTCAGAAAAGCAATTAACTGGCCTTGAACAGCACCGGGATTCTGAGTGTCAGATTTTTACAACCAGACCTGCTGTAGGAAATGCCCGGCTTCGACCTGACATTCTTTCCTGAGTTGGGGCACAGGCAGAATTTTCCGGAGGAATATGTCAGCTTAGGTGGATGAGGGGCAAGCCTGGAGTGTGTTTTCTCTTCCAGCTCTTTCCTCCCTGGGAGAGAAACCGCAGCATAAGCTGAAAGCAGCCCAGGAGCACATCAACTGGCCCTCCATCCACGGGAGAAGCAGCAGCGGTGTGCAGGCGCACGCATGTGTGTATGCGCTGTGCTGGGGTATTTTTCCCCGTGATTATTCATGGCGGCTTTGTTTGTAAAGGCCCCAAACTGGAAATAACCGAAATATTCCTCAATAGGTGAGTAAGCAGAACGTGCTAATCCATACTGTGAAATACTACACAGCAGTAAAAAGGAATAAACGACCTATGTACACACAGGAACCGTTCTCGTATGCGTCTGCTTGGGCTGCCATAAAACAACCAGAGACTGGGCGGCTCAAAGGACAGAAATTCATCTTCTCCCAGTTCTGGAGGCTGGAAGTCCGAGATCAAGGTGTCGGCTGCGTTGTTTTCATCTGAGGTCTCTCTCCTCGGCCTGCAGATGGCCACCCTCTCGCTGTCTCCACACGGTTTTCCTCTGTGCACACACATCCCTGGTATCTCTGTGTGGGTCCAAATTTCCTCTTTTTCTAAGGACACAAGTCAGACTGGACCAGGGCCTGTCCAACAGCCTCATTTTCACTCAGTCACCTCCTTAACAACCCTATATCTCAGGACTTCCCTGGCGGTCCAGTGGTTAGGACTCTGTGCTTCCACAGCAGGGGGCCTGGGTTCCATCCCTGGTCGGGGAACTAAGATTCCGCAAGCCATGTGACATGGCCAAAAAAAGAAAAAAAAAAAAAAAAAAGGAGCCAATCTCCAGACAGCCACCATCAGGTACTGGGGTTTAGGGCTCTACCCCATGAACCTCGGGGGGACACAATTCAGCCCCTCCCTGACAGCTCTCACAGGGGGTAGTCTCAGTGAATCAAACCAATCTCAAAAGGTCCCATACTGTAGGATTCCATTTCCATGCCATTCTGGACGACAAAATCACAGAGGTGGAAAACAGAATAGTATTTGCCAGGTATTGTGGATGGCGGGTACCAGTGGGTGTAACTAGAAAGGGTAGAATAAGAGAGATATTTGTAGTGATAATTCTGTATCTTGATTGCGATAGATGCCGGGGATTTTTACAAACATCTATTCACCTGATCTTTACAAGAACCCACCAGGAAAGGCACCATTATCTGACTTTACAGACAAAGAGATGGAGCCACTGAAAGGCATGTTACCCGACCAAATTCAAGGTCAAATCTGTGGGACTTCACAGCTGTGTCTTTTGTCACATCCACTCCCCAGAAGGCCCTTTCCTTCCTCACCTCTGCTGCTTCCATGATCCAGGAATGTGGCTTGGCTGCAAGGGTCACCTAACGGCTGGGTGGCCCCAGGGTCGGCACCTATACCAGGAATTGTGAATGAGGCCAGAGCTCCCTTGAAGGGCTCTTCGTCACCCTCGTTTTTCTTTGAGACGCCCGCTGCCCATGTTGGCTGCTGGCCCAAGCTCCTGGCTGAGACCACTGGGCATTCTGAGGGGTGACCAACCCAAGGGTAAAAGCCACCATGCCTCACTCATAATAGAAATTGAGCAGAACCAGCCACGGCCCCAAATCCCATGGAAATTGACCCCAGGCAGTGGCAAGTGGATTCTTTAGGGGTTCCAGTGGGTTTGGAATCACAGGAAAACAGAATTTTAGAGCTGGAAGGGTCATTAGAAACGACCCCTCTGCACAGACTCGGAGACACAGAGAAAAGGGCTTGTCTGGGTCCTGGGGCTGCGGGCAGGGCTGCGTTAGAACCCGGGCGGGGATGCCCAGCCGGGGGTGCACGGACTTTTGCTCTTTGGCGCTCCGGGCTCAGCGTGGGGGACAGCACTGCTTTGCACCTGGGTCACACGATGATTTTCTGGTGAGTTTTGCTTCGCTCATTTAGAACTGTAATGACCCTGTGGGGTGGGATGACAGTGGACGGACTGGTTGACTTCCGACGGTGCAGACAGACGTTCGGGGCAAATTGTTTCGCCTAATTTGCCGAAGGTGCAGCAGAGGAAACGGTCAGGGACTCAGGCCTCGGAGTTCGGTCCCAGCTGCATGGGTGGTCACTTAGCTTCCCAGGCCTCAGCTCCCACATCTGAAAGGCGGGTGATAATAAAACCGCCCATGAGTGGGTTTATGCTGGCAAAGCTTTCTGCGTTGTGCCCGGAGCTGGCATGGGACAGGTGCCTCTCCTCTTTAGTGGAATCATTTGACCGTGTTGGTGGGGGACACTAGTCTGCATGGGGAAAATTGCCTGGAGCGTGGCGGGAGAGAGCCTCTCTTCTACACCGTGATGGGGGCAGGGAGGGAGGGATTGGTCCCTGAGTCCGTGTGTTCACCCGTGGAGGTGAACACACGTGATTGAAGCGGTGGTGTTCTTTTCCCCAGGAAAGAGGCTAAATTTGGGGCACAGCGGGCTGGGTGCTTGGTGAGGACTGGCTGGCTGGGGTGCCCTGGCATGAAGGAAGAGCCTGGGCCTGTGTGGCACAGTGACAAGAACCCTGGCCCTCTGGGCTCAGTTTCCTCATCTGTGGCTGCAGCCGTGACCTTCAGCTCGTGAGCCAGGCCTGCGTTGCTATCTCATCAGACCCAGGATCAAGACGGGTTGGCTGGCTCCCCACGGGCCCGAGAAAGGGCCCAGCGTGGCCAGGGCTGGCGGCAGGTCCCTGTGCCCCGCAGGCTGTCTGGGCCAGGCCAGCGCCAACCAGCCGGCCCTGGAGAAGCTGGTGATCTGGTGGCGGCTCCCCTGCTCTGCGAGCCGTTTGTCCCCCTCGGCCCCCAGCCCCCGCCGCCGATGACAAGTGGGCTTTCAGTAGATATGACAGCCACTGGTGGGGGGTCCCTGGCCGCGGTCCACGTCTCCACACTTGACTTGTTCACAGTTCACTGGCCCGAAATAATGTCCCCAATGCAAGTCGGCGGACGGAACACTCGGAGTGGACGCCTTGCTTTTTTTTCCCTCCTTTTTTTTAATACATTAAACATGCATTACTGGATTTCTACCCCGTTCCTCTGACAGCTGTGGAAAAATAAAGAAAATTCAGTTTGAACTTAAAAAGCCAGGGCTTAATTTATATCCCGCACCTTTGTCTGCCCGGTTCTTTTTCCTCTTCCGATGGAAAGGCCCCAGGGAGCGGGAGACACAGGCTCTGCCACCCCACGTGGCCCCGTGGTGCCCGGGCCTTAATAGGGGCGCCCAGTGGCCAACACGAAGGGGAGTTTTCAGATGGAAATGCGGCCAGACAATGCAGTCATCTGTCTTGCAATCTGTTTTGCAGGGGGAAGGAGAGAGCCGGCCGGGAGGAGAGTCGTTTCTACTGGGGAGGCTTCATTCAGAGCGTTTCATAGGAAAAGACAGATGTCATGAATACTGATGTGGACGGCCTGGGTCTGGTAGTTTTTTTAATTTTCTGAGTTGTAAAGACAAAGTGTTTTAATGACACAGGGAAACACATGTTGATGGGAGGGCCCTGGGTTCATTCTAGTTTAACTCTCTCTTTCTCTCCCTTTCTTCCCTTCCTTCCTTCCTCCCTCCCCCCTCCCTCCCTTTCTTTCTTTCTCTCTTTCCTTCTTTCTCTTTCTTTCTTCCTTTCTTTCTTTTCTTTTCTTTCTTTCTTTTCTTTCATTCATTCTTTCTTTCTTTCTTTCTTCCTTCCTTCCTTTCTTTTCTTTCTTCCTTCCTTCCTTTCTTTCTTTCCTCTTTCTCTTTGTTTCCTCCCTTCCTCTCCCTTTTTCTTTCTTTCTCTCTTCCCCTCCCTCCCTCCCTCCCTTCCTTACTTCCTTCCTCTCTTTCTCTCTTTCCTTCTTTCCTTCCCCCTCCTTCCTTCCTTCCTTCCTCTCTCTCTTTCTTCCTTTCTCCTTCCTTCCCTCCCTGCCCACCTTCTGCTTCTTCTTCCTTTGGGGGGGGGGTCATGCTCTCGGAGCGTCGTTTATCTGTGCTGAGGAGAATGGGAAAGTGAGACACAGTGAGCACCAACCACGTCTGCATCTGGAGACACAGGCACAGGGCGCCCTCTCCTTTTGGCCCATCGTGGGAGTTTGGGGGCACAAGAAACACTTCCTTTCTGCACCTTCTGGCGCACCGTCCAGCTGAGGGAAGGGCCCTGCTTTGCTGGGACACTGGGATTCTGCCTGAACCTCACAGTGTTTCTGCGTCGGGGTCAGGGTGGCTGAACTAAAAGAGGCATTTGTTCATGCAACAAGCATTTATTAAGCACCAAGTGTAAGCCAGGAGCTAGGAGAGAGGGGTGGGTCAGACAGGCTGCCCGTCCTTAAGGAGCTGCTGGCCTGAGGGAGGAGGTGGAGGGCTGGAGGTAAGAGTGAGGTCATGACCTGCTGGGAAAGGTCCCTGCCTTTGGGCAGCGGGGAGCTGTAACCCTGAGGGAGGCCCTGGGCCTGATTCTGGAGCTTCTTACCCAAAGCAGCAGGCCAGTACCTCTTGCCATTCCCGTGACCTTGATGGCACAGATGCTAAGCTTCCCATTTGACAGTCAAGGAAACTGAGGCCCAGAGGCACGGAGCGACAGGCCCCGGAGGGGTGGCCAGAACTACCCCTCTGCCCTGGGAGCCCAGATCGGGGTATGGTTCACCCCACACTTCCTGGATGCAGAGAAGGCCCACCGAGGTCATCAGACTAGATGCCACTTGTGGACCCTTAGTGCCCACCTGCTCAGGTAACAGGAGCCCTGCAGGGGAGGAGCTTAGGTGATGCTCACGTGACACACAGAAAACAGAGAGGGCCAGTAACTTGCCTGTGGCCACACAGCTCCTAGCTGGTGGAGGCCCATTTGAGGTCAGAGCTGGGTTTTTTTTAATTGTAGTAAAATTGAACACGATGTAATATTTATCACTTGAACCATTTGTAAGTGTGCAACTCAGTGGCAGTACATACATTCACAACGTCAGGTAACCATCGTCACTATCTGGACCTAAAATGTTCATTGTCTCCAGCTAAAACTCTGTGCCCCTTAGGCAATAACTACCCCCAGCCCCTGGCACTCAGAGTCCTACTTTCTGTCTCTATGGATTTGACTCCTCTGGGGCCTCAAATGAGTGGACTCGTACAGGATTGTCCTTTTGTGACTGGCCTATTTCACTCAGCACACTGTCCTCAAGGTTCATCCTCGTTGTAGCCTATGTCAGAATCTCCTCCCTTTATAAGGCCTACTATTGGGTTGGCCAAAAGGTTCATTCGGGTTTTTCCATAACAACTGATGGAAAACCTGAAGGAACATTTTGGCCAACCCCAAACTACCATGTTGTACGACTGGACCACATTTTGTTCATCTGTTGTTGGCAGATCTGTTTTTTAGAATAACTGCTCTCTTCCACAGGCCTGTGTCTGGGTGGATGGTGCTGCAGGGGGCGGGCCTCTCCTACACACGAGGCCCGGGCCCTTCATCTGTGGCTGCAGGTCTGGGCGCAGAGGCTCCTGAGCGGGGCCCTTCAGCCGTCGGGGGTAGCTTTGGCGCCCGCTGTGTCCAGGCCCTGCACTGGGCACTGGATGGGGATTCAGAGGTGAGCAGACTGCCATCCTCTGCTGAGGCGGGGTAGGTGCAGCCAGCACACTTGTTCATATGACAAGCAAGGATTGAGTGCCTTCGGTGTACAAGCACCTGGCGCTGGGGCCACAGCCTGGCCTTCGGATCTGACCTCCACCCTGTGGCCTCTGCCGGGCTCCTCCCTGACCTCTGAGGGAGGGGTCGGGGGCGAGCACCTTTCCTGGTTACCTGATGGGGACGGTCAGCTGGTGCCCCTGCATTCACATACCCCCCGAATGTGTCCCTGTCTTACGGCAGGATGATATCTCAAGTCAGTTGCCGAGCCATTATTAAATGCCTACTGTGTTCCCAAGCCTAGCACAGGGAGCTGCTTCTAGCTGCCTCATTCTTCTGTACTCCACCCTCCCGGCTGTACCTCCCACCCCTCCCTGGGTCACCAAGTTCCTCAACTACTTCAACAGGAAAAGTCAAAAGCCTGTTGGTGAGGCACCCGCGAGTCATCCCAAGGCCCCAGGTGATCCTCAGCCTGCTCTACCCTTGGGGCCTAAATGACTGACATCCAGATGGGCTTCCTGGAGGGGGTCCCCTTCTCTGGGCCTGGGAGCATGGGAAGGATGTAGCAAGGTGATGGGGAAGATCAAGGGCTTAGGTGCATACCCACTCCAGGCCAGTCTGAGCCTGGGAACTATGGTCCATAGACCATGGCTCAGGCTGGCGGGGGGCGGGCAGGGACCACGAGGCAGGGGGTGTAGGGGTGGTAAGAACACCCTCTGGAGCCAGACACATCCTGACTCCCCCCCTTACCAGCTGGTGGCCCTTGCAAACCTCTTTACCTTTCTGTGCCTCAGTCTTCTCCTCTGTAAAATGGGTCTAATGAGAGCCTTATAAGATAAAGGCTCTGAGTTGTCACTAGTGCCTAGATCAGAGCAAGAACGCAATAGTGTTGGCCATTCGAGGACCAGGGATGTTCCTCCCGGGGTGGTCGGCACAGGGACCCTTAGCAGGAGTGCAGGGAAGCCTGCCAGGTGGCATCGCATAAAAGTGGAAGCCTGGTCCTGGAGTTTGGCTCACAGGTGTCTTCCCAGAAAGCTCTGCCCTTGTCTCCCTGACCTGCTTCCTCCTTGACCCTCAAAGGCAGCCCCACACCCCCTCCCCAGGGAAGGCCTCTCTGACCTCCTGGAGCAGGACAGACCCTTATCCTGCTCCCCTGGCCCGGACACAGACACCGCTTCCCACCTCTTCTCTCTGCAGGCAGGAACCTGTTGGCTGCCCTGCCTGTCCCCAGCTCTCCAGCAGTGCTGGGGACTTGCTGACACAGAGGAGAGGGATCCTGAGTGACATTCATACTGATGGGTAGGGCCCCACTGTGGCAGGAGCCCATCGCCTGAGGCTCACGCGTTCACAGCAGGGACACACGTGGTCTCTGGTGACCCAGTTTGGGAAGCATGGGGAGGGTCTGGGGCTCTTAGGCGCCAGCTCTGGTTTGAGCCGGGATGACCTTGGGAGAACATCTGCCCTCAGTTTCCCCATCTGTCAACCAGGGCATTCCCCATGCAACCTTCCAGTTCTGATATTTGAGTTCATTGTTCCAGGGGTGGGGGGCTCCGGTGATAGCTGGGCGGATCTGCCCTGGTCTGGGGGGAACAAGTCTGCTTGGGGGAGGGGCCTGGGCTGAGGAGTAGCCCCAGGGTTCGAAGGAAGCCTGGACACATTTCTGTTTGGGACCCCCCAGGACCAGGCTCTCCGTTTCTAAAAGCAGGTCCTGATGGGTGGTCTGCTCCCTGTGGCTGCCACCCACTGCTTCTAACGCAGATCTCTGCGGCCCCCAGACCAGGAGCGCATGCTCCATCCGCGAGGCACACGTCCACAGCTTCCTGGAAGTCCAGGCTGCCTGTGCCGAGGGGCAGACGTGTGCCTGGAGACCGCAGGGAGGAGCCATCCTCCTTCTGCTGGCACTTCGGATAAGGCTCAGTGCCTGGGCCCCCAGAGCCAAACCTCTGTGCACTTCTTTGAATTCATAAAAGTGGCGCTGCTGGGTCAAAGAGCACGCCCCCATCTGGGCTGGGGATGCGTGTGGCGAAAGTGACAAGGGGGGCTTCAACAGCTGTACCTCTGCTTGCTCCATCTCACTAACCTGCTGTTACTTTCTTGTGCATATTTGCCAGTTTGGTAGGTGCAAACTAAGATGTTAGTTGTCTGTGCTTAAAGTTGCATCTCTCAGATTATTGGCAACATTAAGCATTTTGTTACCCATATTTATGGACCATACTTTCCTTTTCCAAATTACCCAGTTGTGTCCCTGGCCCATTTTTCTATTATTGTGTTTTCCTTTCTTATTGATTCATAAAAACTCTTTGTATATTGTAGATAGGAAGAAAGGTGAATGTTTATTCATGGGTGACATCTGTTTTTTCTGGAGAGGACAGACAGAACTTTCACCCCGCCCCTCAAAATTAGCTAATGTTTGAAATTCTCATTGTCCATTTTTCTCCGCTTCGCTTTACACTTTTCTTTGCGTTTTGCAGCTGTCTGTGCACAGACGTCCCTGACAAGCAAGGCTAGAGAGAGCTACAAGGGGACCTTGATCTCCGAGCAAAGGGCCCCGCCTTTCTGGGTCCCCAGGTGCAAGAAATGGTGTCTGAGTTCAAGTTCTCTGTCTCTTTCTCTGGCCAACAGATGATGGGGAAGAACCGAACCACCACCATCCCCTCCCCACAGACACAGCCCCTGGCCTCGCCAAACATGCGGCCACTTCTTTGGGGACAAGCAGGTTTTTCAAACAAAGTTTGCCAAATAAGCACATTTTGTGTGTGTGCGTGTGTGTGTGTGCGTGTGTGTGTGTGTGTGTGTGTGTGTGTGTGTGTGTGTTTTTCCTCCAGGGCAGATGCAAATGGTCTTTTCAAATTGGTTTGGAGGAAAATAAATGAGCCCATGCTGGGGCTTCAATAAATCTTTGCGTAGCCACAAGGGTGAGTTTGGGGCCTGATGAAGGGCCCAGTGTGTGGCTTATGAATGATGCCCAGTGATGGCTCCCCACCCCTGCCTTCCTCCTTTCTCCTCCTCCGTCCCCCGACCCAATTTAAAATTGGACATTAACGTTTTAAGACAAAGGGTGCTTTGGGTATTTCTCCCCCTCCCAGAGGAAGTCTCCTGGTGAAATATTTGTCATGGCGGGGCTCCGTGTGTGACTGGGGTCCGTGTCTCTGCGCCAGAGCCTGTGTCCAGGAGATGATGCGTGTGCGACCTTCTGCCCAGCGCTCGAGGACCCGCATCCCGGCTGCAGGCAACTCTGGTCCCCCCGAGGGGATTATCCCTCCTCACCTCCCCGCTGGATACTGGAGAGCACAGGGCAACCAGCCCGGCTCACATGGGCGCTGCCTCCGGTACGGTGCCCCTGCGCTGTCCCCATCCCCTGCCCAGATCGTGGCCAGCCAAGGGATGGTGCGAGAGGCTCTGAGCCTCTTCCCAAGATCAAGCCCACATCCTTTGCGCAGCAGCCTGTCTTCTCCTGCCCTTTCCCCACTACGTGCTCTGCGTCCACCATGCCAGCCCTGAGCATGTGGCTCAGGTGGCTTGGCACCTGGGGTGACCCTCGCCCACCAGGCCCACCAGGAGGAACCCCGCTCTTCCTTAAGGGTTGGCCCCAAGGCTCCCCGATGCTGTGATGCTGCCTTGATTTCCCACCCCCACGCCTGGCAGCGGCCGCCACTCCCCTTGGCACTCGGTGGTGGGCGTGTGGCCAGCGCTCGCCCCATCCTGCGGTTTCCACCTGGTGCTGCCTGGCTCTTTCACCTGTCTCTTCACTCTGAGTCTGTCTGGCTCCGTTCCTAGAGGAACGTCTAGGGTAAAAGGCAGCGCCAGGCATGGTGCATGTGCATTGCACAGGCCTCGGGGAGCCACGAAGCTGGAGGCGTCTGTCTAGGTGGGCCAGGAGGGGGCCTCAGCACCCAGTGGAAGAGCGGGGGTCCCTCGATGGCTCCGTGACACTCAGAGGGGGCCACTTGCCCATCTCTGCCTGAGTGTCTGTGCTGGATGGAATCGTGTCCCCCCCAGTTCATATATACTTGGACCCTCAGAATGAGAGCTTATTTGGAAATAGGGTCTTTGTAGACGTAGTTAAAATAAGGATCTCAGGATGTGACCTTCCTGGAAGAGGAAGGGTCCTACATCCAATCAGTGTCCTTATAAAGGACAGAAGCAGCGAAGATGACACAGAGGAGGCCATGGGACGACAGAGACAGAGACTGGAGGGATGCGGCCACAGCCAGGGACGCCTGGAGACCCCAGAGGCTGAAAGAGGCAGGAAGGACCCTCCCCTGGAGCCTTTGGAGGGAGCGAGGCCCTGCCAACACCTTGACTCCAGAGCTGTGAGAGAATCAATTTCTCTTGTTTGAAGCCAGCAGGTCTGTGGCCATTTGTTGTAGTGGCCCCCGGACGCTCAGACAACACCCATTGCCAAGGAGACTAAGAATCCTTTTTGAAGGAGCAGGTGGCTGTTTTCAATTGGCAGGTTTCCCTCTTTGAGCCGAGGAGGTCTGTCCTCCCATCACTGCTGGGAGACATGGGCTGCTATTACCCCTTCACCGGTGGGAAACAGGCTCAGAGCAGCGGGTGCGTAATCACGGCTACAGAGCTTGACCACTGGCTTATCTCCGGCTTGTGGCCCCTGCCCCTGGTGACCTGCCCAGGCCCTGGCGTGGTGGAAGGGAGCCAGAACCAAAGTCCCATCGTCGGTTTTGTGACTCCAAATGGTGCTTGTACCCGTGGGGCCGCTGGGGTGGGAGCCCGTGGACTTTCCTGCTACCAGCATGTTTGCCCAGGGAGCAGTAAGAGTTCTCTGAATGACTGAATGCCTGGGTATGAAGGAACGGATGGGTCGATGAAGCCATTCTGGCAGACTTCAGGGTTAATAACCACTCGTAACTTGGTCCTTTCTTTGTTCCCGTCTTCTGCACGTGTATATAGTTGAGAAACAGAAACCTGCGAGCAGAGTGCCTGGACAGGTCGATATGCGCCTATCGTTGTAGTAGAAATGGCAGGAGTTCGGTGGCCTCACCATCTTCAGCTACTCCTGGAAGCGTGACTTGTGTTGGATGCGTTTCGTTCTGTAAGAAGGACTCAGACGCGTGGCGGACGGAAAGAAGACACTTGGGTTGAGAGGACGGTGTGAACCAAGGCCAGGAAGTAGGGCTGACATGGGGGTGGACTAGGGGGCGGGGGGGCTCCTTTGCAGGAAGCTTTGCATGTCCAGGGGAGGCCCTTGGATTTTGTCCTGTGGACACTGGGGATTCTTGAAGGTTAGAGCAGGGCAGTGATGTGTTTCAGTCTGGCCCTGAGGGAGGATGAACCCAAAGGGACATATTGGAGGTGGGACCTCAGAGAGAGACTTAGCATTGCCTGGTGGTCCAGGCTACAAGCTAGTCATTCACTAAGTTACTGATGGACGGACAAACTAGCCAGCCAACCAACAACCAACCAACCATCCAATCAACTACTTCCTTTCTTCCTTCAATGGGAGGTGTACCTTGTTCCCCTTGCAATGCCCCTTTGGCATATTCCACTTGGGGAGTGGATGGCTCACCCCATTTTCTGAGAACGTCCCTGGGTTGTGCCCCTTGGTGATTCAACCACCTTCCATCCACAGACAGGCAACCTCCGGAGGTGTTCTCAGAATACAGGGCCAGCCAAACCTTGGAGTAGGTTTTAGAGTCTCCCTGAACGTTACACAAACATCTTGGCCTAGTCTGTGTTATATCAGGGGTCACAGCAGAGGGCTCCAAAGTCCACTGCCCTGTTCCGCCACCATGATTGGAAGTTTTAGCCCTGGCTGAGACGTCGGAGAACTTTCTCCATTCTAAGGTCTGGTTGCTTCACCCAGAGAATAAGCTTCCAGGTTTATCAATTATGACAATTTCCCCCTAGGGTGACACTATCACAGCAGAGACAGCTGAGGGTATGAGTTCCTCTGATTCTTATTTATACGTGAGGAAACCAAGACCCCAAGTTGTGTGACTAGCCCAAGGTCATTCAGCCAGCCTGGAAGGAAGGGAGCCAGGATTCAAAGCCTGGCTCGTGTGCTCCAGAGCTGGGAGGTTTCCTGCCAGGCCAACGGGAGACAGCTTGCGTCTCCTGGCTGGGAGCCACCTCCCACCTCCCAGCTTCCCCAATACATCTGACACAAAGGCTTGTCTCAGGGTGTCTGGCTGGTTTTTCAGCTCCAACCTGGCTCAGAATCCCATCTTGTTTGTTGGATCCATTCCCGGTGAAGAAGTGGGTGGGCTAGTAGGAGCAGAAGGAATCTGGGCTCTACCACCCAACCGTCCATCCATCTAATTACCCACCCACCCACCCACATGCCTATCCATCCATCCACCTACCCATTTATCTATCCACTCACCCACCCATCTATCCATCCACCCACCCATCCATCTACCTACCCATCTATCCATCCCTCCACCCATCCACACAGCCATGCATGCACCTATCCACCCACCTACCCATCCACCAACCCACATGCCCATCCATCCATCCACCTACCCATCCATCCACCCATCCATCTACCCATCCCTCCACTTATCCACATGGCCGTGCATGCACCTATCCACCCACATACCCAACCACCAACCAACATGCCCATTCATCCATCCATCCATCCATCCATCCACCCACCCACCCATCCATCCATTTTCCCCCATCTATTTATTGAGCATCTACATGTGCTAGGTCCACTCACCTTCAATGCTGAGAGAGGAGATTTACTAGAGAGGACATGAAAACAAGTGCAGAGAACGCCCATCCCTGTGTTTCCAAAGTCCGATTTCATGTACACGTGGACTGTCTTGTACCGGATTCCTCTTGTGTCCTGCCTCCCGTTGTCTCAACTCACTTTTTCAACCAGCTGCATGCAAGTGGGACCTGTCAGTGTCTCCTCTTGGCTGCCCCCATGTCTGCCCTTTCTGCTCTGGGCTTCTCGGCCATCTGACTCATGCACAAGCCTAGAAGTGTGAAGGCCACCCTTGACCATGGGGATGGGGGATGCAGCTGGTGGGCAAACCTCCCCCTTTTCCATGTCTTGGGCTGACACTTGCGAGAGCTGCATTCTATGTGGCTTCTCAGAGGTCCCCAGCTGGTGGCAGCCTCTGGTGCCCAGAGTGGTGCCAGCCCGACAGTGCATCCTCAGACTGGTTCATCCTCCTGCCATCTCTCACTCTTCATTTGTTCATTCATTCACTCGCTCATTCATTCATTCTCTTACTCCTTCAGCAGGTCGCAGGTTCCTTTAGGATTGGGATCATGCTTGCCCTCATTCTGTCCCCTATAGTGACTGGGCAGCATCACTGCTGAATAGCTCTTGGTGAATTAAGTTGAGGAGGCAGAAGCGTGATGAAAGGGGAAGATGCTGGAGCCAGACAGACATGGGTTCAAATCTTGCCTCCCCCGCTTTGTAGAAGTGAAATCTTGGGCATGCTGTTTCACCTCTCTGAGCCTCAGTTTCCCTATCTGCAAAATGGGCATAAGAATACCTACTTGAGTGGTCTCTGTGGGGATGCGACCAGACCTCCTACTTTAGGCACGGAGCCTGGCGTGCTGTGAGCTTGTGTCAGGGCGAGGCATTGGCTGTCGCCAACGGTGAGTGGGTGCAAGCAGCCTCGGGCAGTGGGGTCGGATTTCTGGCACCTGGCACCTCAATTCCATTGGCCTTCCTTAGTCCCTGAGGCTACCCAGCACCGTCCTCAGGTTTGGACATGGCCAAGAAAATCAGCAGCCCGTGACTCGTCGGTAGGAACCCAAAGAAACAAACATCTTGGTCGCCAGGAGGGGACGGCACCTTCCCTCCCGGTGAGGCCGCTGCTAGCAGCCTGACATGGGGATCAAAGCTACTGGTAGGGCAGAGAGCCTCGCCCTGGCTGTGAGATGTTTCCTTGGAAAAATATTGCTCCTTTATGTGTATGTCAGCTGGTTATGAAATGAGAACTTTTTAGAGGCTTAAAGAAACCCACCCTGATCTTTGGAAATCTCTGCCCGCCCTCGTTCAAGTCCCAACAGCACTTCCCTGCCGACGGCTCATGAGTCACAGAGGCTAAATTTGCGACTTTAGTACCCCCAGAATCGGATTTAAAGATAATGAAAACTTTCCAGTAGGAAAACACCTGATTTCTGAGGACATGCTAAAGGGCTGGCCACCTGGTGGGGTAACTATAGGCTTCCCTCCGTGGGCCCAGGGAAGGACCTCCTTCTGGTAGGACTCGTGGCCCCCAAACCAGGGGTCTTTCCTGATTTCCGGGGGGGTTGCCATTCTTAAAGGAACAGAAGGATCAGATCATCTTTCTTTTTTTTTTTTTTTTTTTTTTTCCTTTTCTTATCATCAGGTCACTTCATCCATCTTTTAGTGAAAGCTTCCATCTCATTTCCTTGTGTCGGCCTCACATCGTCCTTCAGAGCGAGATACTCTCATCACCCCATTTTACATATGGAGAAATCGAGGCTCGGGAAGGGAAGTATCTTGCTGGACGTGATGCAGCTGGGAGCAGAGGGGCCGGGACTAGGGCCCAGGCGGTCAGCCTGCATGGCCACGCATCGCACTTTCCTGCGCTCCCACGTGGGCTCTCCGGCTGCCCTCTGAATCCCACGGCCAACCTGCCAGCTCTCGGCCAGGAGGGGCGGGGCTGAGGCTGAAGATGGGGCGTGCAGGGAGCCCTCCGAGGCTGCTGGTTCGTGGGTGGCCCACTGCCCCGCTGCACAGTTTCATGAGCTGCCAGTGCCTTGCAGCCCCGGTCCTGAGGCTGGGTGGGGTCACTCGGGGACGTGGTCTTCCCGCGGCCGCGGCCTTCATTCCTGGAGGGAGGGAGAACCCCAGGGGAGGGGCAGAGGGGACATCTCAGACTCGGAGGCCTGGGTCCCCCTGAATGCCCCATCCTGCAGACGGCTCCTGGCTGCCCGGCTGACCATGAGGCCGTCCTGCCTGGAGCCAGCCTGCCCGGCCTCGTCTGGCCTGCCCTCACCACGCGGCCCATTGGACTGTCCCCATCTGTTTCCCTGTGGAGTCTGGCGGGTGTCCCCTGGCCCAGGGCCCGGCAACAGCCTGGGAAGCACCAACCTCCATCCATAGCTCTTTGTTTTAATGCTTTATCCAATCGGTGAGTGTTGGGTGAGGACCTCAGAGAGCATCAGGTCCAGGCTCCCGTCCCTCACAGATGGGGAAACCGAGGCACAGAGAGGCCAAGGGGCAGCTTAGTGGCAGAATTCAGTGGAGTCCTGCGGTCTTCCCAAGCCCCTGTTGGCTAAACTGCTGTCCCCAGAAGCCCTTGTCCATGCGGAGTCGTTGCTGGAACAGGGAGGGGACCTCTTGGGGATCACATGGGTCAGTTTGTGCTCTGTCAAGGGGTCTGCTTGGCCAGCAGGCAAGGGAGCCAGGGGCTAGGGCTGGTGAGAATGGAGGGCGTGGGGCCAGCCGCCCGCCCTCCCGGGGGGTGGGGGCAGCCACCTCTGCTGGCTGCTGTATTTGACAGGCCCTCTGGCCCCCACCGCATTCACCTCTCTGGCACACGGAGGGGGTCCAACATATGTGCACACATGACAGCAGGGAGCAGCTCACCAACTCCCCGGACCTCCGTCTGCCGCGTGTGTGGCCCTGAGCAGAGGACCCAGCAAAGCCGGGCCCGGCCTCCAGATGCGGCCTTGGAGGACTAGTCCAGGAGGGGGGCTTGGGAATTCTGCTGCCTGTGACGCGGCCCTGTGGAGACCATGATAACAACAGGAAGAGAAGTAGCGCTGAAATGTACCCAAGCCTCTGCTGGCACGACTCAAAGCGGGTGAGCGTCTCATGGCAGCCCCGTAATGGGGGCAGGCCGTCCTCCCATTTTACAGATGAGAACATGAAGGCACAGAGAGGTTGAGTAACTTGCCTAAGCTCCCAGAGCCAGTTGGGCTGGAGCTGGGATTTGAACCCAGGTGGTTCCTATTCTCAAGTACTACCCAAAAGCGGCCTACAGAGAGGGGGGTGACAGGTGGACCGTGGGAAAGGTGTGAGGCTGGAGGGTGTGGTGGGAGGACCGGAGCCCAGCTGAGACTTTGCAGGGGTGGGAGCATAACCCCGCCCTCTCCCTGCATCCCCGCCTTGGCTTTGCTCAGGGGAGCTCCTTCTTCGCACATGGTCTGGCTGGAGGACGTGGCTTTAGTCCCAACCTTCCAAATGGCCTGTGCTGGGCGCCACTGAGCTACTGGCCTTCCCCACCTTGGTTTCTCATCCCTAAGGGGGGCCGAGAGCACGGGCTAGGCTGGCCTCTCCAGGCTGTCTGCAGGGATGGGAACAGACACGGGCGTGGAAGCCCCAGGCGATCCTGGCTCTCCCGCAGGAGCCCGCATGGTGGCCTCGAGGTGGGCCTGTGGCTCCGAGCCAACCGCATTCTCGCTCCCTGTGCAAATCCCCCCACCTAATTGTCGGGCCCTGAAAGGCAGCACGACTAGAGGCGTTTTCTCTGTCTGCCTTGGTTGGCCACCGAGGACCTCTCAGAGGTCAGACAGGTGCCAGGAGAGGAGAGTGGAAAGTCACAGCCCTGTCCCCAGTCGTGCCCGGGAGCAGCAGTGCTGAGTCCGGCCCTCCCAGCTCCAGTTCTGACTCTCCCTGAGACCTCGCCATGCCTTGAGTCTCAATCTGAAAATGAGGAGTTTGGACCCGATGACCTGCCAGGTTTCTTCCAACTTCAAGATTACATTCCGAGACTCAAGGGGAACAGACGACCCCTGCACGGCCACTGCCCTCCCAGCTACCTGCCAAGAGCACCAATTCCCCTTTCTTCTCTGTGGGCAGAAGGCACTGCTGGCCGAACCCCTTATTCTGGGGAACGACACCCTGTCATCACCAGAAACTGGGGCACTATTATTCAGAGGGGCAAGTGTTGGTAGATGTGACAATTCTGGGACTGAGCTCCTTGTGGAGGAAAGAGAGAGCCTTAAATAGGGGAGAATGAAGTTCAGATTTGGAGAAGAGGGATTGTCAGAGACAGAATTCTCCCGGGCAGCGCCATCCAACAGAAATCTAAGACGGGCCACAAACGTGGGCTGCTGGTGTGATGTCACACTTTAAAAAAAAAAAAAGAACAAATGGGCGAAATTTATTTTAATAATATATTTCATTATCTCCAATATATGCAAATATAATCATTTCAATGTGTAATCCACCTAAAACATTCTGAGCGAGATATTTTATACTTTTTGTTCGTAAGAAGTCTTAGAAATCCAGCACATCCCATTTTGGGTTAGCCACATTCCACATGCTCAATCGTGGTGGGTGGCTGGTGGCTACCCTAGTGGACCGCACAGCTTTCAAGATGGAGATGCGTTTGAGACCCGCCTGTACCGCCAGCTGGCTACGTAACTTACACTTACGGTGTGCCAGGCACTGTTCTAAGAGCTTTACGTGTATTAACTCACCTCATCATCATTCCCATTTTTTAGTTGAAGAAATGAAGGCACAGAGAGGTTAAGTAATTTGCCCAAGGTCACACAGCTATTGAGAGGCGGAGCCGGATCTGAACCCTGAGTTTTAGTTGTTAGAGCGCTTTATAAACTATTACACAAAGTCAGATCATTAATCAATCAGTGAGTCAATGCACAGGGCAGCTCCCCCAGAACGGGGCTGAGCCGTTGAATGTCTCCGTGCTCTGGGAATTCACTGCAGTTCAGCAGACATTTATTAGTTGCCTGCATCGTGCCAGCAGCCCGAGGCAGACCTGGGTTTTTCTCCAGGGATTAGCTTTTCCTCTCCTTCCCACGGAGCCCCCTCCCGCTGCCGGGTGTCCATCCAGAGCCCTAGTGGGCTGGGTTCCCCCACCCTGGCCTCACCCCGAGAGCTTGCAAGTCCAGGCCGAGACCTGTGGCAGCCTGGGCATTCCTGCAGGTCGGGGAGGCTGGGCCTGCGTCCACGGATGGAGTTTCACTGCCCCGCCTGCCCTGTCACCGGCCGGGACTTTTGCGTGGGAATCTGAAGGATGCTTCCTTTCCTCTGGGGCCTCCTGGCGCCCTGGAAACAGGTACGGGTCTCAGCAGCCAAGTCAGTTCCTGGTCTGGGTTTGCTTTTCCTTAATCACAGATTTCCTCAGCCTCTCCCCTCTTTTCTCACTCATTGAAAAACCAATTGAAAATTATTTTTTTAAGTAGAGCTTTACCATATGATTAAGTAACATGCACACACCTCACGTGGAGCACACACTGGGTTCATACTTATGTCTACACCCGTGAGGCTACCCTAGGTCAAGGTCAAGTACAGTCCCACCCCCTGCCAGGTTGCCCTGGGCCCTTTCCCAGACAGTATCCTCAATACCCCCACTCCAGGTACCAGTCACCTGATTTCTGTCACCGTAGATTGGTTCTGCCCGTCTTTGAACTTCGTAAAAATGGGATCCTTCAGCATGTGATTTTTTTCTATCAACTTCTTCGATCAGCATAATCTTTTTGAGATTCATCCACACTGTTGTGTAGGTCAATGATTTGCTTTTTTTTTTTTTTTTTAATTGTTAAAACTTCTACCTTTGTAGGAACCTTCCACAGTTCGTCCACTCACCTGTTGGTGGACACGTGACTCGTTTCCGTCTCAGGCTGGAAGTTATTAACAGAACTTCTGCGAGCATTCTAGTGAATGTCTTTGGTGGGTACACGAGTCATTTCTCCTGGACTGGAGATGCTGGGCCAGAGCTTCACGCTTGTTTAACTTTTATTTTGAGATAAATGTAGATTCACATGCTGTTGTAAGAAATAACAGAGAGCAATCACATCTCCCTGTCACCCAGTTTCCCCAGTGGTAACATCTTGTAAAGCTATAGTACAACGTCATAACCAGGGCCCTGACGTGGATACAGTCAATTTACAGAGCGTTCCGTCACCAGGAGGATCCTTCATGTTGCCTTCTTATAGCCACACCTACTTCTCTCTTATCCCAACCCCCTCCTTAGTTCCTGGCAACCACTGTTGCCACAATCGGAACCAAAACAGAATCACGATCTGTTGTCCATTTCTATAATTTTGTCATTTCGAGAATGTGTTATAAATAGAACAATACATTAGCTTTTTTCCCACTCAGCACACGTCTTTGGGGACGCATCCAGTTGCTCTATGTGTCAATAATTCATTCCTTTGTAGTGCTGAGTGGTATTCCACGGGGTGGATGGACCACAGTCTGTTTGATCCTTCAACTGTTGAAGGGCATTTTAGACGTTTCCAGGTTTTGGCTATTACAAATAAAGCTACCTTAAACGTTTGTATATAGGTTATTGTGTGGACATAAGTCTTCCTTCTTCTGGCGCAAATGCGTAACTGCTGGGTTACATTGTCAGTGCATGAGTAACTCTTAAAGAGACCCCCAAACTGTTTTCCTCAGTAGCTGTACCATTTCACATTCCCATCAGGAATGTATGATGTGCCCACCTATTTTGCATCCTCACCAGCACTTGGCATTTTCACTATTTTTTGTTTTAGGTGGTAGCTTGTTGTGCTTTTTGTTTTTGTTTTTGCTGTACGTGGGCCTCTCACTGTTGTGGCCTCTCCCGTTGTGGAGCACAGGCTCCGGACGCGCAGGCTCAGCGGCCATGGCTCACGGGCCCAGCCGCTCCGCGGCATGTGGGATCTTCCCGGACCGGGGCACGAACCCGTGTCCCCCGCAATGGCAGGCGGACTCTCAACCACTGCGCCACCAGGGAAGCCCGACTTGTTGTGGTTTTAAAGTGCACGATTAATGGCTAATGATGTCGAACATCTTGCCATGTGCTTATTCACCATCCGAATATCTTCTTCCGGGAAATGTTTCTTCATGTCTTTTGCTCATGTTCTAATTGGATTGTTTGCTTCCCTGCTGTTGAGTTTTAAGAGCTTTAAAAAAAATATGTCCTAGCTACTTGTCCTTTGTCGTATATATAGATTGCAATTTTTTTTTTTTTTTTTTACCAGTCTGTAGCTTGCCTTTTCATCCTCTTAACAGGGTCTTTGGCGGAGCCAAAGTTTTTATTTTTGATGATGTCCAGTTTATCAAGTTTTCTTTATATGGATGGTGCTTTTGGTGCCAAGTTTAGGAACTCCTTGTCTAGCTCGAGATCCTGAAGCTCTTCTCTCATGCTTTTTTCTAAAATTTTATAATTCTACTTGTTGTACAGGTACATGATCCATTGAATTAACTTTTGTTAAAGATGTGACACTTAGACCAGAGCTTATTTTATTGCCTATGGCTGTCCAATGACTCCAGCATCATTTGTGATAAATGCTATCTTTCCTCCACTGAATTGCCTTTGCACCTTTGTCAAGAATTAGTGGGGCATATTTATGTAGGTATATTTCTGGGTTCTCATTTCTGCTCCATTGATCTAGGTGTCTATCCCTCTGCCAGTAGGACACAGTTTTGATTGTTGTATTTATAAGGTTTTGAAACCAGGTAAACTGATTCCTCCCATTTTATCCATCTTTTTCAAAATCATTTTAGCTATTCTACTTCCTTTTTCTTTCTATACACATTTTAGAATAATCTTGTCTATATCTAAAACATTCTGACTGAGATTTTGATAGGAATTGCTGTATATCAATCAATACCTTTATACTAATCTAGTTAGAATTGACACCTTTATTATGTTGATTCTTCCAATCATGAACATGGTATCTCTCTCCATTTATTTAGATCTTCTTTGATGTCTTTCATCAGGGTTGTGTAGTTTTCAGCCTATAAGTCCCATACGTGTTTTGTTATATTTACAGCTAAGAACTCATTTTTGAGCACATTAAATGATATTGTATTTTTAATTTTGCTATCCACATGTTTATTGCTACTATATAGAAATACAATAAATTTTTGTATGTTTATCCTGTATCCAGTGTTGTTGCTGAACTCACTTATTAGTTGTAGGAATTTTGTTTTTTTGTGTGTGTGTGGCAATTCCTTAGGATTTTCTACATAGACAACATGCCATCTGCTTATAGGGACAGTTATTTCTCCTTCCTCATCTGTATGGCTTTCATTTCCTTTTCTTGCCTTATTGCTCAGGCCAGAACCTCCAGCACTATATTAAGTACGAATGGCGAGAGCAGACTTCTTCCCCATCTTTGAAGGAAAGCAGTCATTCTTTTATCATTAAGTATTATGTTCGCTTAAGGTTTGTTTTTTTTTTTTTATAGATGCTCTTTATTAAGTTGAGGAAAGTCCTCTCTAATCCTGTCCATCTCAGAGTTTTTACCATGAATTCATATTGAATGTTGTCAAATTTTTGTACATTGGTTGATATGATCATGTGATTTTTCTTCTTTAGCTTATTACTACGATTACATTGATTAAATTTTGAGTATTCAACAAGACTTGCATTCCTGAAATCATTTGGTCATGGTGTATAGTTCACATTATATATTGTTGACTTGTATTTGCTAATAGCTTTTAAGGGATTTTTCTGTCTGTATTCATGAGGGATATTGGTCTGTAATTTCCTTTTTTCTTTCCTTTTCTTGTACTGTCTTTGTTGGATTTTGATATCAACGTAATATTCGTTTCATAAAATGAATTGGAAAATGTTCCCCCCCTTCTATTTTCTGAAAGAGATTGTGTAGAATGGGTGTTAATACTTCTATAAACATTTGGAAAAACTCTCCAGTGAAATCATCTGGGCATGAAGATTTTTGGAGGGGAGTTTTTAAAAATTATAAATTTTGTTTCCTTAATAAGGCTATTCAAATCACCTATTTCACATTGGGTGAGTTGTCATTTTCCAAGGAATTAGTCAATTTCACTTAAGTTGTCTAATTTAGGTGTGAAGAGTTGTTCATAGTATTCCGTTTTATCCACTTGACATTTCCAGGATCTGTAGTGATATTCCCTTGTTTTATTATTGATATTGGCAGTTTGTATCTTCTTTTTTTCTTTGTCAGTTTTGTTGGAGGTTTGTCACTTTTATTGTTCTCAAAGGACCAGCTTTTTGTTTCTTTGTTGTTTTTCTGTTTCCAATTTTTAAAAATTTCTGCTCTTATGTTTATTATTTCTTCTGTTTTCTTTAGGTTTACTTTGCTATTTTTTCTCTAGGTTCTTGAGGTGGGGGCTTAACTTACTGATTTGAGATGTTTCCTTCTTTTCTATTATATGAATTTACGGCTATAAAATTTCTTCTTAGCACTGCTTTAGCTGTGTCCCACTAATGCTTATAAGCTGTATTTTCATTTTCATTAAGTTCAAGGTATTTTTAAAAAATTTCCCTTGAGATTTCCTCTTTGACTCAAGGATTATTTAGAATTGTGTTGTTTAGTTTCTAAATGTTTAGAGATTTTCCTGTTATCTTTCTGGGCTTTTTCTCAAAATTTTTTTTTTTTGCCCATGCCACACAGTATGCAGGATCTTAGTTCCCCAACCAGGGATCAAACCCATGCCCCCTGCATTGGGAGCATGGAGTCTTAACCACTGGGCTGCCAGGGAAGTCCCTTATCTTTCTGTTATTGATTTCTAGTTTGATTCCACTGTGGTTGGAGAACACACTCGTATGATTTCTACTCTTTTAAATTTGTTGAAGTTTGTTTAATAGTCCAGGATATGGTCTACCTTGGTATATGTTCCATAAAAAAAATGTATATTCTGGTGTTGCTGGGTGGAATGTTCTGTAAATATGGATTAGATCCTATGGGTTGATGGTGTTGTTGCGTGCTTCTGTTTCCTTGCTGATTTCCTGTCTAGTCATTCTATCAATAATGGGGAGAGGGGTGTTGAAATCTCCAACTATGATTCTGTATTTGCCTATTTATCCCCTCAGTTCTATTGGTTTTGCTTTTGCATTTTCAAGATTTTATGCTTAGTTTTCAGAAGTTTAATTGGTATGTGTCTTGGTGTGGATTTCTTTGATTTATCCTATTTAGGATTTACTCAGGTTCTTGAATCTGTAAGTTCATGTCGCTTTACGAATTTGGGAAATGTTCAGCCCTTATTTCTTAGAGTACTTTTTCAGTCCTGTCATCCTTCTCTTTTACTTCTGGGACTCTGATGACATGAATGTTAGATTTCTTTTCTTCTTTTTTTTTTTTTCCACAGATCCCTGAGGCTCTGTTCACTTTCTTTTAGTCTATTTTCTCTCTGTCGTTCAGATTTGGTAACTTTTATTATTCTATCTTCCAGTTCACTGATTCTTTCCTCTGCCCCTTCCATTCTGCTGTTGAATCCATCAGTGACTTTTTAGTTTCAGTTATGGTATTTTTCAGTTCTAAAATTTCCACTTGATTTTTCTTCATCTTCTGTTTCTTTGCTGAAGATTTATATTTTTTCATTTATTTCTAATGTATTTGTAATGGCTTATTGAAGTATCTTATCATCTTTGTGTGTCAGATCATTCTAATATCTTTGTCATCTTGGTGTTGACATTTACTGATTGTCATTTATCATTCAGTTTGAGGTATCCCTAGTTCTTGGTATTTTGAATAATTTTCAACTGAAACTTGGACATTTTTGTATTATGTTCTGAGATCATATTCAGAGCTTCTGGTTTAGCTGTGTTTTTTGAACACAGCTCTGGCAGTATAAGGGGGAATGTTGCCTCATTAATGTCAGGTGGAGGTAAAATTAATTTTTGTGCATGGTGTGAGTTAGAGGTAAGGGTTAATTTTCCCACACTGACTATCAACCTAGACTATTTATTGAAAAGATCATCCTTTCCTCCCTTGGTCCTTGTGACTTAACCAGGTAATTGTGCAGGTGTGGGTCAGTTCTAGACTCACTGCTTCACTGTTAAAGTGTCTGTGTGCCAGAATCCAGGTGAGGAAGAAGAACCTCATGGACTTAAAGCTTATAAAGACATGATCTTGAAAAAGGGAGTAAGTGTAATGGTGAATAAACTCATAGCTGTATTACAGGGGCACAGCAGAGGGCTCCGCAAACTAATCTGGAGTGGGGTGGAGTATGAATGAATGTGTCCTGGAGGTGATGATCCCAGAGCCATATGTGGAAGGATGGATAGGAGTTGTCCAAGAGAAGAGTATGGCAGCAGAAGGACACTCCAGGCCAGAAGGAAGGGACCATAGCTACATAGAGTCAAGAAACATATGTTTTGGGACTTCCCTGGTGGTGCAGTGGTTAAGAATCCACCTGCCAATGCAGAGGACATGGGTTCCAGCCCTGGTCCAGGAAGATCTCACATGCCGTGGAGCAGCTAAGCCCGTGCACCACAACTACTGAGCCTGAGCTCTAGAGCCCGTGAGCCACAACTACTGAAGCCTGTGCACCCTAGAGCCCATGAGCCACAATTACTGAGCCCATGTGCCACAACTACTGAAGGCTGCATGCCCTAGAGCCCGTGCTCTGCAACAAGAGGAGCCACTGCAATGAGAAACCCACGCACTGCAACTAAGAGTAGCCCCTGCTTGCCGCAACTAGAGAAAGCCCGCATGCAGTAATGAAGACCCAACACAGCCTAATAAATAAATAAATAAATAAATAAATAAATAAAATTCATAAAAAATAAATTAAAAAAAAGAATCATCTGTTTCTTGGGGTGTTGTCCATGGGGTGCTGTTAGCAGTCTAGTTTTGCAGGAGCCAAAATTTCTGGAGATGAGGCTGGAGATGTTGATGGGGGCAAATCCCTGGGGCATGACTGACCATGTCACACAGCTTGGGATTTACTCTGAAGGCAGTGGGCATCTAGGGGAGGGACACGGTCAGAAGGTCTTTGGGGACAGAGGGGAGGATGCACTGGAAAGGCCGGGCTAGAGGCTGAAAGACCCATCAGGAGAATGATGCAATTGTCCTCAGGGATGATGAGGGACCAGTCACACTGTGGCATGGGGCTGGGGAAGGGGGTATGGGTGGCATCTGCTCCCACCAGTCAGGTGATTGTCAGGCCAGGGAAGGAGCAACTGGGCTTTAATGTGGGTTCGCCCGCCATCCTGGTAGTAGGCCTGGAGTGGACGCCAGATCTCCTGACAGCAGTCCTCTCATCACAGAGACAGAGGCTGACCACAGGTGCACAGGGCAAAGGGGCCACTTGATGTGGGAGACAGCTGAGGTATAAGGCGGTTACGTAGTGAGGTGCTGCTGTCTCCAAGGCCCAGTGGTACTCAAGCAAAGCAGACAGAACGTGATTCAGGTCAAGAGGGAACATGATTGATCGGATAAGCAAGGAGGGTGATGAACACCCATAGATGGTGGATTTGTAAACAGAGATCTCCCCAGTGCCTAGGGCCATGGGAAAATAGTTTGCTCAGTTTCTGCCTTCTAAATATGGACGCTGCACTCGTGCTCTGACTACCGCCTTGTCTGAAAGGAAGGATGTGCTAAGTGTAGATACTTGGCGGAATGCCTTTCTAGAACCCCTTCTCTTAGAACAGGCACCTTTCTTGTAATCTCACTTGGGCACCCCACCCTTATGTCCTCTGCCCCTCCCCACCTGCCACGGGAGATGGAGCCAGGATGGGCCCCTGACCACACCTGTGTTGATCATGTTGTGTCTGGGCTGGTCTCTTGACCAGAAGAACTGAAATGGGCCATGTTGGAGGGGTGGCCAGGTGTCCCAAGAAGCAGAGAACAGAGGAATGAAGGCCATCGGACAGCCCTGTGCTTGGGTACAAGAGATGCCCCGTGTCCTTATGTAGAAGCCGCCATCTTGTTTAAGCCAGCCTGAGAAGGCTTCTCTGTTTACAGCCCTCAGTGCTAGTTATCGCACTGAGGGTTAACATCACTGCCTTGTTGAAATGACCCTATAATCCAAAGTCTGGGTGTGTGCCCAAGGGAACTGTGTCAGTTTTCCATTACTATGTAACAGAATGTCCCCAAACACAGCACCTTCAAACAATGGTAAACAGATAATGGTATTATCTCACACGGTTTCCGAGGGTCAGGAATCTGGAAGCAGCTTAGCTGGGTGTTTCTGGCTCAGGGTCTGCAGCCTCTGTGAGGCTGCAGTCAAGTGGTCAGCTGAGGCCAGAGGAGCCCCTTCTCAGCTCACTCACTGGTTGTTAAGATGCCCCAGGTCCTCACTGATTGTTGGTCAGAGGCTTCAGTCCCTTAAGACAGGGCATTTCTATAGGACTGCAGCTTGCTTCCCTCAGAGAGCGAGGGAGGAAGAAGAGAGAGAAGGAGACAGAGAGAGAGGACGTGTGGGATGGGTGGGGTTGGTAGGTAATGGGGAGGAGGGTGGGAACAAGTGTTCTGCAGAGCTTAGAGAAAGCCTGTGGTGTTCCAGAATGTTGCTTAGGGCCCTAGCGATAAGATGCAGCAGATGAAGAAGGTGGGGGACCATGAAGGCCTCGGTGGCACTGAGGGAGCGGGGGATGGGGACATCCTGGGGGTCATACAGTACGGAGCCTAAGGGTTTAATCAGGGAAACGACATTTTCTCATGACTCCGGCATCAATGTGTAGAGAATGGAATTGGGGAAGCCAGGTGACAGCAGAGAGATACTTCATTTCCTGTTCTCAGATGTGGAAACTGACTCTTAGAGAAGTGAAGCAGCTTGTGGGAGGCCACAGAGCTAGGAGCTGTGGAGCTGGCTGTGAGCTTGGGCAGTCTGCCTGGAGCACACACCCTTCACCTGACTGCTCTATGCACCCGTGACAGGTTGAGTTGTATCCCCCCAAGAGATATGTCCAACTCCTGATACTTGCGAGTGTGGAATGTGATCTTATTTGGAAACAGATGTAACCATGTTAAGGATCTTGAGATCATGGTGGATTTGGGGTGGGCTCTATAGCCAATGACTGGTGTCCTCATAAGAGAAAGGAGAGGGAGGTTTGAGACACACACACAGGGCGGAGAAGGCCAAGCGGAGAGGGAAGCAGAGACTGGAGTGAAGGCTCTACAAGCCAAGGATGCCCAGGACCGCCAGCAGCAGCCCCAGAAGCAGAAAGGCACGAACAGACTCCAGAGGGAGCGAGGCCCTGCCGACACCTGGTTTAGGGCTTCCGGCTTCTGGAACTGGGAGAGAATGAATTCCTGCTGTAGTAAGTCACCCCACTTGTGGTCATTTGTTACAGCAGCCCTAAGACATTAATTCAGCCTCTGAAGCCCCTTCCAGGGACAGCCAGATGTCCCCATGTTTCCAGATACTCACCAAGCCTGGGAAGACCCTGAGCACCCAGACCTGAGCGGGAGGGTGAAGGGACCCCGCCTCCTGCTGCCTGTTTTTCCCAGGAAACTTCCATGGTGCCACCTGCTCCTCTAGGGCCTGACCTGAGCTACAGATGGCTTCAAACCAAGATGGAGGTGTGTGTGTGGGAGAGAGAGAGAGAGAGAGAGAGAGAGAGAGAGAGAGAGAGAGAGAGAGAGAATGAACCCAGATGGAGAAAGAAGGGCCTCTCAGACTTCAGTATTCATAAGAATCATCTGGAGTCCTTGAAACACATCCCTGGGCACCTCTGCTCCCCCGCTCTGACACCAAGAGGTTCTGATTCAGTAGGTGGGAGGTGGGCCTGGGAACGTGCATGTCTCACAAGCTCCCAGCGACATTGATGCTGCTGGTCTGGGGCCCACACTTTGAGTAGCATTGTTCTAGGCAGAGGCAACAGCTTGGACAGAGGTCAGGCAACAAGAGGGGTTGGAGCAGAAGCGTGGGCAGGAAAACCCCAGCAGGCGTGGAGCACAGAGGCCCCACCTGGGAACGCCCGATGATGGCGTGCAGGTGGGACGGCACACGTCCACGAGGGTCAGGGGCGTGTCTAAGGCCAGGATGCCAGCTCCAGGGTCTGCTCCTGGAAGGGGAGCCGTGCATGGGCCAGGCATACACAGGAGAGCATGAGACTTGGGGGTCAGTTGGGGCCTTGGTTCAAGGCTCTTGAGCATGGGGGTTGGTGGCTGCCATGGACGTTCAGAGAGGCCCCCCCACCTTCGGGCTGGGGGAGCCAGTTCATAAATGTCAGTCCCAGCAACAGCATCTCCGTCAACCCAGCTGGGTGTCTGCAAGTTTCTCAAGATCCCCAGCCTGTGAACGCTGGCACTGGGGCTGGCAGGCGAGCTCAGCTGCAGGGGGGCCCAGCTTCAGATTGTCTTAAGGAGACAAAACTGATACACAGGCCATACTGAAACCAGTCAGGAGGCCTCAGAGGGAGCCTCTGTCCTCCCGTGATTGTTCCCCAAAGACAAGACCCCTTCCATCTGCAAGGCTAGGTCCCTGGCTTTGCAAATGCCACCCACCCCCCATGGAGCCCCGCAAAGCCCAGGCAGCTCGGCGGGCCCTCATAAACAGCCCTTCCCCAGCTGGTAGGAGCTGTTTTCTTTTCCCCTGTAAGAGGTTTGTTCCTGGTCATAAATTCTGCAGGCCCAGTCGGCCAGGCTAGGATGTACACGTTGGTAAACACTGTAGTTAAAAACACGCTTCCCGGCTGAGAAAGGGGGCCCAGACAATGGAGCCTTGTCTCCAGCAGCAAATCTGACAGCCACCTTCTTTGATTCCTTAACCTTGCTGCAGGCTTGTATGAAATTGGCCCCATTCTCCAGGGTCCATCAAACGTGCATTTAAACTCCTTCATTAGCATCTTCCTCTGATCCATAACCGCTCGGCAAATCCAACAGTCATTTCGGTGAGGGCAGCGCAGTTTCTATCTGGTGAACATCTAAAACTCCTTGACAAAGTTCCTTTTAGAATTTACTTCCTTTGTTCCGTCTTCGTCTTCTGTTGAGATCTTTAGTGGCCAATGTACTCCGAGATGACTTGGGGACAAAAATCCCGTCTGGCCCAGACAGTAAATCTAGCCTCCATTCAGACGGGTTAAATGCATGCTTTATGCCTATTGTCACAGGCTCTCCAAAGTTCCTGCGCCTTTAAGGGTTTCCTACAATAAATTAAACCCATCACACCCGGTCGTGGTGGAGGGAGGACCGGCCTGGCTGCAGTGCGGAGGGTCCGCGTTCGCCTGGGACGAGCGGGCTGGACCGAGGCCGCCAGGCATGGGCACCAACCTCCCTGCACAGCCCACCAATCCCCTTGGACTTCTGGCCTCGAGCTACTTAGCAGTCTTGTTTGCAAGAGGCCAAAAACCCAACTCCAAGTGGATGTGGCCAAAATGCACTGGCAGGCCCAGGAAGCCCTGGGGTGGGGGAGTGGCTTGCTCGGGCCTCCACCGGCCCAGGACTCCACTGCACTCTCTCCTCATCCTCGGGGGCCACCATCCCCAGGCTCCCTCCTGGTGGTCACGGGATGTCGGCAGCGGCTAGAGCCTCAGGCGCCTCAGGTTCCTGTCTAGCAGGACTGAGCAAGAGTCCTTTCCCAGCTTTCCCTAGCAAGAGCCTTATTGGCTCGGACTGGGCCACATGACCTTCCCCAACCAATCCCAGCATTCCCTAGAAAGAGCCTCATTGGCTGGGATTAGGCCACGTGACCATCCCTGATCAATCCCAGGCCTGGGTTGTGTGCCCCGCCTCTGGTCAAGGCAGTGAATTCACCTCCAAAGGGGACTGTGGTGGAGGGGAGTGCTCCCCAGGGGAAAATTGGGTTCTGGCTCCCAGAAGAGGGGGGGATGGACGCTGGGTAGCCAGACCAATGGGCACTGGCTATGGTCTCTAACCAAAGGCATCACCCTTGTCCCACAGACCTAAGAGTCATGGTGGCAGCTGGTAGCTCGGAGGCGGGAGCCCAGGCACCTTCCCTGCACATCTCCCTCTGCTTCAGTCTGAGATTCTGTCACCCCCTGGCCATCGTGCTACCCCCCGTTCACCGCAACGCAGATGGGCTGCCGATGACTCCCTGGTGTTTCTCTTTGGGAAGACTTTCAGCTGGAAGGGGATTAGTGTTCTGCAAGTCAGGAGTTCACTGGTCTGGAGACCGCCACGAGTCTGAGCGCCACGTGTGCTGGGGATGGTGGCTCTGGCTAGCGTGGAGAGCACGGGCAAAAGGGTCAGTGGTTTCAACAGATGCTTTTGAACCCTGGGTCTCTGACCATGGACTAGCCCAGTAGAAAGAGCATCGTGGAGTGTGGCAGAGACCAATCCCCCCATCTTTCATTACTGTCAAAACCACGATTTGGACAAACACTGACCCAGCCTTCTTCACCAATGTGCCGAGTACATGACACGGTACTGGCCAGTGACATATGATGGGGGTTATTGGAAGGGGCTCCTGGGGAGATCCCTTCACAGCTAGACGGCCCCTTCTGCCCTTTCCCCGTACTCCCTGCCCCAAACACGTATGTGGTGGGGTCCCATCCTCCTCCCATCATTGTCTATATTTGACACTGTCAGACTTCGTCCTTTTTTTTTTTTTTTTTTTTGCCAGTCTGATGGATGAAACACGCCATCACTGTTTTCATTTTCATCTCCTTAATTACTAATGAGGTGTGATGCCTATTTCAGATTCTTTCTCGGTATTTTGAGTCTTTCTCGGTATTAAATGGGTATCCTTTACCAATTTTTTTTTTCTTTCACTTTTTGATTTGTAGAAGTTCTTTACATATTCTGGATACACATCCTTTGTCAAGTGTAAACACTGCATACATCTTCTCTCTATCCGTGGCTCGTCTTTTCGTTTTTCCTGTGGTATCTTTTGTCATACTCAAAGTTTTTTACTTCTGACCTAGTTAAATCAACTGATCTTGTCTTAAGTGTGCTTTCTGTGTTGGTTTATTACATCGCATCTCAGGGTCGTACAGATGTTCTCCCAGGTTTTGTTTTAAAATTGTATGGATTATCCTTGTATATTTAGGTCTCCTAGTAACTGAAATTTATTTCTTTTTGTAGGTACGAGGAAAAGATCTAATTTTATCTTGCTTTCCTTTCTAAAGCCAGTTGTCCCAGACTCACATATTGAATGGTTTTTCTTTGTTTTCTTTTTTCTTTTTCTTTTTTTTTTTTTTGCGGTACGCGGGCCTCTCACTGTTGTGGCCTCTCCCGTTGCGGAGCACAGGCTCCGGACGCGCAGGCTCAGTGGCCATGGCTCACGGGCCCAGCCGCTCCGCGGCATGTGGGATCTTCCCGGACCAGGTCACGAACCCGTGTCCCCTGCATCGGCAGGCGGACTCCCAACCACCAACTCCCGCCACCAGGGAAGCCCTGTTTTCTTTTTTTTTTAATTAATTTTTATTGGTGTATAGTTGCTTTACAATGTTGTGTTAGTTTCTGCTGTACAACAAAGTGCATCAACTATACATATACATATATCCCCTCTTTTTAGGATTTCCTTCCCATTTAGGTCACCACTGAGTAGAGTTCCCTGTGCTATACAGTAGGTTCTCATTAGTTATCTATTTTATACATAGTAGTGTATATATGTCAATCCCAATCTCCCAATTCATTCCACCCCTCCCTTCCTCCCTTGGTATCCATACCTTTGTTCTCTACGTCTGTGTCTGTATTTCTGCTTTGCGAAGATAAAGTTCATCTGTGTCATTTTTCTTTGTTTTCTTTTAGAAATATTTATTCTTATATATTCTTTCCATAAAGTTTGTGTCTCTATTCTGTCTCATCAGTCTATTTATTCACACATCAATACCACACAGTTTTAATGATAATAGTTTTACTTTGAATCCTCATCTCAGACACAATTCTTCCTTGCTCTCTCCTTCCTTCCTTACCTCTCCCTGTCTTCCTTCAAGACTGTCTTCCTGTTTTTAGCACCTTACTCTTCCATATAAGCTTTCATATCACTTTGGAAAGTTTCATGATATAGCCTACAGGAATTTTGATTAGATTTGCCTTGAATTCATAATCGTTTTGAGTAAAATTGTCATCTTTACACAGTTGAGTTTGCTTGAACGTGGCACACCTTGTAATTTATTTAGAGCTTAGTTTATATCTTTCAATGAAGATTTGTAATTTTCCCCATAAGTCTTGCATGTCTTTTGTTAGACTTGTTTGTAGGTGATGTTCATTATTTGAGGTTATATTTTTTATTTGACTCTATTTTAAATGTTACCTTTTTTTTTTTTTTTTTTTTCTGCATTACGCGGGCCTCTCACCGTTGTGGCCTCTCCCGTTGTGGAGCACAGGCTCCGGACGCGCAGGCTCAGCGGCCATGGCTCACGGGCCCAGCTGCTCCGCGGCATGTGGGATCTTCCCGGATCGGGGCACGAACCCGTATCCCCTGCATCGGCAGGCGGACTCTCAACCACTGCGCCACCAGGGAAGCCCTTTAATGTTGCCTTTTTAAAGGTACTTTTTATGATTGTTGTTGGCGACTAGGAATGTAATTGAATCGCTCTGATTTTCTTAGGAGAAAATAACTTATCAGTGAATAAGGGCAAATAGGTATAGTTAAAGATCAATAGAGAAATAGAATTCCAGAAGATATTCAATTAAAAACAAAACAAAACAGGCAGGAAAGGAGGAACACAGGAGAAAATGAAACAGAGGAGACAAATAGACCTAAATCCAGCTACATAAAAATTGTATATACGCTAATGAATTAAACACTTCATTCTAAAAAAAGAAGCAAACTCCAGCCTGCTCTGGACAAGAGGCACGCTTTCATATAAAGACACAGACAGATTGAGAGTAAATAGAGGGGAAAATGTTAAGCCAGGAAAATGATAAGCATAAGAAGGTTGAAGTGGTTTTATTAATGAAATAAAATAGGCTTCAAGACAAAGTGTAATGCTGAGATAAAGAGGAACGTTTTGTAAGAATACGAAATAAATATATCAACAGTTAATAAATTTAGAAAGTAGTAAAGGAGCGTGAATGAGGAAACCTTCAACTGTAATCGTCAACGTGCTCACTTCTGTTTTCAGTCCTGTCATTTTGTGCTTGGAGTATTTCAATCCTCTGTTACTCAGCACACACATTTAGGATGACCACGTCTTGGTTAAGTGACTCTTTTAGCACTGTACAACGTCCCTCTTTTTTAAAAAAAATTTGTTTCACTTATTTATTTTTAACATCTTTATTGGAGTATAATTGCTTTACAATGTTGTGTTAGTTTCTGCTCTATAACGAAGTGAATCGGCTATACGTATACATATATCCCCATATCCCCTCCCTCTTGCGTTTCCCTCCCACCCTCCCTATCCCACCCCTCTAGGTGGTCACAAAGCACCGAGCTGATCTCCCTGTGCTATGCGGCTGCTTCCCACTAGCTATAGCAAGCTAAGTGTCCATTGACAGATGAATGGATAAAGATGTGGCACATATATACTATGGAATATTACTCAGCCATAAAAAGAAACAAGATTGAGTCATTTGTAGTGAGGTGGATGGACCTAGAGTCTGTCATACAGAGTGAAGTAAGTCAGAAAGAGAAAAACAAATACCGTATGTTAACACATATATACGGAATCTAAAAAAAAAAAAGTGGTTCTGAAGAACCTTGGGGGCAGGACAGGAATAAAGACACAGACTTAGAGAATGGACTTGAGGACACGGGGAGGGGGAAGGGTAAGCTGGGACGAAGTGAGAGAGTGGCATTGACATATATACACTACCAAACGTAAAATAAAATGTCCCTCCTTATATCTTTTTTTCTGTCTTTCTACTTTAAAACTATTTGTGTATTTATATCTAACGCGGGTTTCTTGTATATAGCCTGGAGTTGGGGCTTGACTTTTTTTTTTGCAGTACGCGGGCCTCTCACTGCTGTGGCCTCTCCCGTTGCGGAGCACAGGCTCCGGACGCGCAGGCTCAGCGGCCATGGCTCACGGGCCCAGCCGCTCCGCGGCATGTGGGATCTTCGCGGACCGGGGCACGAACCCGTGTCCCCTGCATCGGCAGGCGGACTCTCAACCACTGCGCCACCAGGGAAGCCCGGAACTTGATCTTTTTTCCAGTCTGACAGTATCCAGGCAGAATTCTGAGTGTGATTAAATACTTTCTTCTGACTCAAAATTGCCACCACATGCCCCGCGTCTCATTTTTTCAGGGACCCAGAGGGTGTCTTCCTCTCATTCCTCGCCTTAAATCGGTCCTCTCTGGTCAGCAGGGAGAATGACTTCCATTTCACAGATGCGGATGCGCAGACTCCAGGAGCGGGTGTGAAGCGCTCCAGCCCCTCCCACCAGACTTTCCAGCTCCCCTGTCCACATGGCAGCTGCAGCTGCGGGGCAGGAGGGTGACCTTGAACTGACCCTGTGGGCTGAGAAGGAGACTCCAGCTTGCCACGAGGAGCTCCTCCTTGTTTACACAAATAAATGGATCCATATAGGCTGTTGTGCATTTAAATTGGATTGATCAGGAACCCACTTAACACTGAAGTGAATTTTCCAGAAACTACAGGACGTAGGTTTGCCCTAGAATTAATTGGCGGCTTGTACTTATTGTTAAAAAAGAAAAAAAAAAAAGGTTCTTGTAAACCTCTGCCCACATCTTCAATGCTGGGATAATGAGTATAATTGAAAGAGATTTAGGAATTTTTTAAAAAAGAAAACCTCGCAGCCTTCTGCTTGGCATATGGCTGAGATGGGGCAGAAAGGGAAACTGAGCTTGCCTGAGCAGGGAGATTGAATATCAAAGGTGGCAGTCCCTCCCGAGAGTGTGGTGTTTGTTGAGCCCCATCTGGACCCCTGCGCAGTCGGGAGGTGGTGGATGGGGAAGGCCTCCACTCCCAGGTCACTCGATCTGCTCCCTCCCGCCCATTCTCTGCTGGCTCAGGTTAGCCCCGGAAACCCTCCACACGTCTGCAGGTACACACGTCATCTGTCCAGCTAAATCAGGAGGGGATGGATGCCTCCGCGGGATTTTCCAAACCTCGAGGGGCATTTAAATCTGCAAGTACCTCCTGATTGGCGTGGGGAATCCCTGCGAGGACCCATGGGGGCCAGACTCAAGCTCAGCCTGGGCCACCCCCTCGTAAATGGTGGAGACACATGAGGGTGAACTCCTGAGGCTCAGACACGAGACACAGGTCCCCTGAACTCCAGGACGGCACTAACTGTTAAGTGACAGTGGGGACAGCGGGGGCTCTGGGGTCAGAGAAGGGATTCAGAGGCAGGTCTGAGGAGGGCTGACGGGACACGGCCGATGTGCCCCATGGGAGGCAGGTTTGCCCCAGGACGAGGTGAGTGCTTGTATCTATCGTTCGAAAGGGATAAAGCGCTTGTAAGCATCTTGCCCCTCTGACCTGTGGGAGCCCGGTTTTCCACACACAGTCTCTTTGGCTCGTCTGGAGCCACCCCATCAGGTTCTTATTACCTCACATCTCAGTGGGGGAAGCTGAGGCTGGGGGTCCCTTCAGGCACAGTTGCAAAGATAGGCCTCTCAGAGGAGGGCGCCTGTGTCTCCGAGGCCAGGTGGGGCTGGGGTGAGGCTGGAGGGCTTTGCTCTTGTATGGCAAACAGGGAAGCTGGCTTTGGAAGCGGGTTAGCTCAAGACCTGTCTGGGACCCAGCAAATGGCCCAGTGTAAACAGACCACAAGGTCTGGGCAGATGAGTTACTGGATAAGGATGGGGCTGTGCTGGGGACTTGGAATCCCAGACAAGGTACGGCCTGAGTCCAGCATGGTGGGTTCATAGCTGTCCTCCTACTAAGATCACCTCTGTCCTAGCTCCGTGGGCCTGGAGGAGACTCAGGGATGTTGTCTTATTTTACAGACGAAGAGACCAAGGTGCAGGGGGAGTGAGGGATTTTCCGGAAGCACCAGCTGAGTAAATGGCCAAGCAAAGATGAGACTGCCAAGGCTCCCCATCATGGTGGGCTCTCCATTCCTGGTTCTCACACTGCCAAGGGCACCAGCCTTTCCTAGAAGGTAGGGCTGCACCTGGGCCTGGCCCACGCGTCTGGCTTCTCCCCTTGGCAGTAGAGTTTGTGGGGTCTGTGTGTGGTGCGGGTGGGATGGGGGTTGATGTCAAGGGTTTAAGGCTGGGCAGCTTCTACCACTCCCATGAAACTGAGACTTTTACAAGTTCCCCCACTTGGTGAAAACCCCCTCCTCTGTGCTCAGTAAAGGTTGTTGGGGGGGGAGGCTGCCCCTCCCCCCAGCCCTGGATTCCCTTAGAGACCCAGGGGAGACACTTGCAATACAGTGAGGCCTCTGAATCTCCAAGCATGGGACTGAGCACCTCCACGTGGGGATGTCTGGAATTGCAGGTTTTAGAAGCCTAGATTAGGGCAATGATTGACAGTTCTCCAAATCCCAGTACCTGTGGGCATGGCCACATCCCTCCTCTGGATGCCTTTTTGTCTGTCCCCTCTCTGTCCTCCTACCAACAGAACATGCAGGCTGCTTCCTTGGTGTGAGGCATTGACCTGACTCCCCGGCCTGGCCTGTGGGCCTGGTTATAGGAGGAGGCTGGAGGGGCCTTTGGGAGCCAAGCCCCTGGGTGCTTGCAGGAGGCACCACCACGTGGTCAGTGAGGATGATGAAGTTTAAGCACCAGACCCTTCACTTACCTGGGTCCAGCCCAAGGGTCGGCTCAGGCTTCTCTGCCTCAGCCTACGAACCACCCCTGCCCCTAGGTCTTGTTTCTGGATTGGGGGCTGGCCCCCAGGACAGCCTGCCCCAGGTGGACTTCATGGAGATTCCCGCTCGGGGCCACAATGACCAGGAGTCAAGGCTACCTGTTCCTTCTGGGACCAGAGATGGCAAGGACCTTCCTGAGCTGACCTGGCTGCTCCCCTGTGGTCACTGGGGGCGTGAGTGATGCCAAAGGGCTAGAGTCCCCCAGCAGATATCCCCCCAACACATACACAGGAAACTGCAGGGGACACTTCTGATTTGGCCTTAATAATAAACAAATCTCAGCCAAACGTGCTGAGGATGGATCTTTCATTTTTGAAGTAGAAAATCATATTATGAAACCACTGTCACACAAAGAGGCAACCAAAAAGAATGCAGCCCTAAAAACATGTAGGAAAACAAGCGTAATAGGGGAGGGTCAGGCAGTCAGTTAACCATGCCATCCTATGCTTTTTCTGCATTTGGTGATGTTTATGATATGTGTCATTTGTTGTGATTTCTTTCTCATTCGAAATGACTATTTTGGGACTTAATTTGTATTTGTAATGTAGTATGCTTTTTCTTAAATGGGCCTCCAGATTGCATAAGCTTTGGGCCCCAGAAGTCTGGATCCACCCATCCCCAGTCTTGCCGTTTGCTCAGAGTTGAACTTCACTCTTCCTTTCGCTGGGGCTCTGGGTGGAGGCCCAGGTTTTGTATTGCCCTTCCCATGAGCAGACCCGCTTAGAAGAGTATGTCCCATCCCCTTGTTGTATTGCCCTT
>NW_021703784.1:103356305-103357423 GCF_005190385.1 Monodon monoceros
TCCCATCCCCTTGTTGTATTGCCCTTCCCACGAGGAGACCCGCTTAGGGACTTATGTCCCATCCCCTTGGAGGGAGCGAAAGCCGTTGCAGGTATTCAATTCCCCGATCCTGGGGTTTGTGGGCATCTTGGGTCCCCACCGTGGTCTCTGGTGAAAGAGGAAGTGAGGGAGGCAGACAGGGGTGGGGGGCAGGGCTCTGAGATCCAGATCAGACCAGATGGCAGGAACAGGTGAGCAGGGTTCCAGGATACCCTTCCCCTGCCCCTTACCCCTGGATCTCCAGACCCCACCCTTGCCCAGCCCAGGACAAGATGCCAGAGGAAGTTCGCTTTGTGTGCTGTTGCTACCACCAGTGAGAGCTGGCCAGCACCCGCTGAGCATGAGGGCATATGGGCTGCTTTATGACGGCAGATGCCCTGCTATCTGGGGCTTGCATGTGCACCTTTGTGGGTAGGTCCCCATGCGCACGTCGTGAGAGGGGGAGGCATCACTGCCCGGAGGCAGATCATGCCAAGAGTAAGGAACTCTTCTCACCAGCACTTGGAATCCAGACCTGTTCAACGTGGCTCTTTGGCCTTGCTGACTCTGGGGATATGTCTGTAGATAAACTTTAAGGTCTCTCTTGGCTCGGGATTTCAAAGAGTCCCAAGTAATTATTTTGTAGAAGAAATATAGGAAAAGCCAGCCATTTATCCATCCATATAGCCTTTCATGTACCATCCAGGTATCCATACATCCACCCATCCACTCACACAGCCATCCACCCATCCATCCATCCATCCATTCACCCACCCATCCACCCACTCATTCACCCATCCATCAATCCATTGATCCATTTGATCCATCCACTCAACCATCTATCCATCCATCCATCCATCCATCCACCCATCTATCCATCCATCCGTCTGTCCATCTATCCATCCATCTATCCATCCATCCATCCACCCATCCACCCATCCAACCATCCATCCATCCATCCATCCATCCATCCATCCATCCACGCATCCATCCACCTATCCATCCATCCATCCATCCATCCACCCATCCATCCATCCACCCATCCATCCATTTATCCATCCATCCATCCATCCATCCATCCATCCACCCATCCATCCATC
>NW_021703784.1:103357433-103392209 GCF_005190385.1 Monodon monoceros
ATCCATCCATCCATCCATCCATCCATCCATCCACCCATCCATCCATCAATCTGATCAATGCTCAATGAACCACACATAATGCTGAGACCAGCTCTGGCTGCTGGGTGCTGGGGACACAAGGGAATCAGACATGGTCTTTGCCCTGAGGAGTTCTCAGCTTTATTCTGAGGAAAGATCAGGGAAGAAACAATTGCAACATGACAGGATCCATGCTCTGGTTGAGGCCGGGGCAGTGGGTGCCCAAGGAGCCTTAATTCAGCTGGAGTTAGACCGAGAAAGTCTTCCCAGTGGAGGAGACCTTGACTCTGGGTCCTGAGGAAGCCCAAGAGGTTCAGGTGGAGGGAGGTGGAGAAGAACATTCCAGACCAAGGGACAGACCTCTACTTCACCCTCAAGGGACAGCCTCTAAGTGGATGTGCATGTCCCTTACCTCCCAGATTTCACACCCTTGTGTAGCCTCCTCCACACTGAATCAAGGTTTGTTTGGGTGATGGATAAAGTGAAGGAAAGATGACAGTGTGTGGTTAGATTGTAAAGGGTGTTGTAGGTTCCACTTTGCTCTCATGAATCCAAGCCAGCTGCAATGACATGAGGACACTTAGCATGTCCTGTGGAGAGGAACTGAGGCCTCCTACCAGCAGCACCAACTTACCAGCCTTGGAAGCAGATCCCCGAGCCCCGGTCAAATCTTCAGAAGACTTCCCCTTGCCCACATCTGCCTGCTGCCTTGGGAGACACGGCACTGCTGAACCCCACCCCTCCCGCATTCCTGACCCACAGAAACCATGAGGATGGCAAATGCTTATGACTGCTTTGACCTGCCATGGTTGGGGTAATTTGTTATGCCACAGTAGATAACTAATACGAGGGCATGGAGAGAAAGCTGCTAAGCCCTAGCACTGGCCCCTCCTTTCCTGTGCCAGCCACCTGGACAAGGAATCTGGCTACCATGAATGGTTCTCCCCAGGGCCAGGGGCCAGGTAGAAGAAATTTCCAGAAGTCATTTCCTGCTCATTCGTTCATTCAATGGATATTTTTTGAGGGCTCACCCTCCTGGAGCCCTCTGTCTGGAGGAAGACAGACGATGAAGAAATAAATGAAGAGGTGAGTGCTGTGAAGGAAGATTAAGCAGGATGAGAGGGTGGGGAGTGTCTGGATATGGTTGTGGGTGCTATTTTCGTTAGGGGCGTCAAGGCAGGCTGCACTGATGAGGGGACATTGAGCAGAGACCTGAGAAAAGTCTGAGTGAGCCCTGTGGTATCTGGGAAATAATGTTCCAGGTGGAGGCAACCATAGCACACGCAAAGGCCCTGAGGCAGAAGCTTGCTTGGCCTCTTAAAGGAACAGCAACGGGCCAGTGACGCTGGAGCAAAGTGAGAGAGAGGCTGAGTGGGAGGTGTGAAGGCAGACAGTGCGGGGCAGGCCACGGTGATGTGTCTGGAGAAGGTAAGGGGCTGGTTCCAGGCCTGGGGACTTATTCCAACAGTTCTCACACTCCCAGCTCTTTGCCACTGACTGACAGCAGCCACAAATGAATGCTCTGGGACACCCTTCAGCTGGGGATCTATGTTGAGGGCCCCAAGCTGGGTTATGGTCAGCAGGAAGCCCTCCATGTGCCTTGCAGCCATCTTTGGCGTTAGCTTCAGGGTGTGGAGGGGGAAGTGCCTTTTCTGCCTCTTGTCAGCCATGTTGCTGCATCTCACTTCCTCCAGAATAAACCTCAACTCCCTCAGCCTGGAGTTTGAGGCTCTTGTGAGTTCGCCTCCAGCTCATGTGTCTGGCCTCCCCTTCCGCCTGAGCCCACCTTGTTGCCTGAGCATCCCCTCCCCTCTGCGCTGTGAGGCATCCTCCTCCTTTGGGGTTGAGTATGTCCTGTGTGATGTTACCAGCATCTCCCCCAGCCCTGGCAGAGGTGCCAGGCGCATGCATAGCTGTGTTTGTTCTTTATAACTGACTGAATTCTATTTATTGATCTTCTAAAATGGAACCCAGTTGCTGTTAATGTTTTTTCTTTTCTTAAGCTTGTGAGATCTTTGGGTGAGATGGGAAGGGAGTGGCTCTCAATGTACAAAAGATTCAAGGAAGAATCAGAATCCCTCCCATGAAAGTAAGGAAATGGCTTTTACTTCCACTTTAAGCAAGACACAGTGGAGAGTCTCAAATCTCAAGGCTGCAGTAAAGACTGTCGCGAAGCCTGGTTAGAGAACTCCTTTCCACCCAAGTCCTGGGTGGCAGAGGGAACACTGAGGCCCCCGATCCAGTCACTTCCCTGACAAGGAGACCGAGGGTTGAGGCGGAGCGTGATGGGCTTGGGCCCAAGGCTCAGACCCGATCTCCCCTCCTACGCTCCAGCTCTATGCTAACATATGAAATCCAACTTGTCAAATAGATATGTGATTTTAAAAGCCTTAACACTCGCATCTCTCAACCCTGACGAAGAGGCGTGACCTCCCTGTGTGCCCAGCTGCCTGGCAGACCTTAGGGACAACTTCCCGTGGGAAGGACCAGCGATGCCAGCTCCCTCCTCCAGCTCCCCTCAAGGTCACCAGAGCCCCCACACACTTCCCTCCAGTCCTCTGTCACCTGGCTCCCCCATCCTAGCCTTACCTGGATTTCTCATTCCCTAAACATTCATTAATTTAACAAATATTTATTGAGCACCTACTGTATACGAGGCTCTTGCTGGGTGCTATGGCTATAGCGGTGATTGTGTCAGCCTGAGACCCTGGCCTGCTGTCATGTCTCTTTTTCACTAGGGTCCAGGGAGAGAGCTTTGAGTATCAATACTCAGCCCAGGGTGGGCCCTGCCTGAGTGGTACTCAGCCCTGATGTGGGCCTCGGGAAGTTTCGTCTTATTTTAATTTAAATATTTTTTTTCAAAAACAAACAACTTTTTATTAAAGTATAGTTGATTTACAATGTGGTAGTTTCAGGTATACAGCAAAGTGATTCAGTTATTCATATATATATATGTCTATTCTTTTTCAGATTCTTTTCCATTACAGGTTATTATAAGATACTGAGTATAGTTCCCTGTGCTATACAGTAGGTCCTTGTTGTTTATCTATTTTATATAGAGTAGTGTGTAATCTGTTAATCCCAAACACCTAATTTATCCCTCCCCCATCTTCCCCTTTGGTAACCATAAGCTTGTTTTCTATGTCTGTGAGTCTATTTCTGCTTTGTAAACAAGTTCATTTGTATCATTTTTTAAACTTCCACGTATGTTACAGCATATAATACTTGTCTTTCCCTGTCTGACTTACTTCACTTACTATGACAATCTCTAGGTCCATCCGTGTTGCTGCAAATGGCATTATGTCATTGTTTTTTACGGCTGACTAGTATTTTATTATTTTTATTTATTTATTTATTTATTTAGGGCCATGTTGGGTCTTCGTTGCTGCGTGCGGGTTTTCTCTAGTCGCGGTGAGCGGGGGCTACTCTTCGTTGCGGTGCCCGGGCGTCTCATTGCGGTGGCTTCTCTTGTTGCAGAGCAGGGCTCTAGGCACATGGGCTTCAATAGTTGTGGCATGTGGGCTCAGTAGTTGTGACCCGCGGGCTCTAGAGCGCAGGCTCAGTAGTTGTGGTGCATGGGTTTAGCTGCTCCATGGCATGTAGGATCTTCCCAGACCAGGGCACGAACCTGTGTCCCCTGCTGCCTTGGCAGGTGGATTATTAACCACTGTGCCACCAGGGAAGTCCCAAGTATTATTTATATATATATATATATATATATATAGTAAATAATGCTGCTAAAAACAAATATCATATATTAATGCATACATGTGGAATCAGTAAAAACGGGTATAGACAATCTTATTTACAAAGCAGAAATAGAGACACAGATGTAGAGAACAAATGTATGGATACCAAGGGGGAAAAGGGGGCTGGTGGGATGAATTGGGAGATTGGGATTGACACCAATTGTTCATTGCAGCATTATTTACAACAGCCAGGACATGGAAACAACCTAAATGTCCAATGATAGATGAATGGATAAAGAAGATGTGGTACATATGTACAATGGAATATTACTCAGCCATAAAAAGGAACGAAACTGGGTCATTTGTAGAGATGTGGATGGACCTAGAGTATGTCATACAGAGTGAAGTAAGCCAGAAAGAAAAAAACAAATATTGTATATTAATGCATATATGTGGAATCTAGAAAGATCTTACAGATAAACCTATCTGTAGGGCAGGAATAGAGACATAGACGTAGAGAATGGACATGTGGACACAGAGGGAAGAGAAGGGTGGGACGAATTGGCAGATTAGGTTTGACATAAATACACTACCGTGTGTAAAATAGATCGCTAGTGGGAACCTACTGTATAGCACAGGGAGCTCAGCTCTGTGCTCTGTGATGACCTAGGTGGGTGGGATGGCGGGTGGATGGGTGGGAGGGAGGTCCAAGAGAGAGGGGATATAGGTATACATATAGCTGATTCACTTCATTGTACAACAGAAACTAACACAACATTGTAAAGCAATTTTACTCCAATAAAAAAGAAAGAAAAAAGAAGACATATATACACTATTGATACCATGAATAAAATAGATAACTAATGAGAACTTACTGTATAGCACAGGGAACTCTACTCAGTGCTCTGTGGTGACCTAAATGGGAAGGAAATCCAGAAAAGAGGGGATATATGTATACGTGGAGCTGATTCACTTTGCTGTACAGTAGAAACTAACACATCTTTGTAAAGCAACTCTACTCCAATGGAAAGAAAAATCCTCTGTGCTCCACTGAACGCCTGATCTATTTACTGTCTCCATAATTTTGCCTTTTCTAGAATGTCATGTAGTTGGAATCCAAATACAGCATTGCAGCCCTTCAGACTGGCTTCTCTCACTTAGCAATATGCATTTTTGGTTCTTCTGTGTCTTTTGTGGCTTGCTAGCTCGTTTCTTTTTTTCTCTAAAAAATGAATGAACATAACATCGTAAAGCGATTATACTCCAATAAAGATGTGGAAAAAAATGAATGATATTTTTGTGACTGCCATGCATTCGTGTGGTTCAAAATTCAAAAGGTACCAAAGTCCCCCTCTTAATCCCATCCCCCAGGCACCTGCTTCTCTTCCTTGGAGGCAGTTGATGTTAACACTTCTTGAAAGAACATCCTTCTGAAGATGATTTAATACATAGAGAAGCATTTTTCTCCGTCCTCTGTTTTCATTGTGTTAAAATACACATAACACAAAATTTACCATCTTACCTTTTTTAAGTATACAGTTCAGTGGCCTTAGTTTCATGAAATACCTTCTGTAGCCATCACCGCCAGCCGTCCCCGTTACACTTTCCTTCTTGTGAATTGGAAACTGTCCCCACGAAATATTAACTCCCCATTCTCCCCTCCTCCAGCCCCAGGCACCCACCATTCTACCTCCTGTCTTCATGATTTTGATTACTCTAAATACCTGGATCATTTCTTTTTATCATCGAATAATATGGGAATCCTTTTATAGAGCCTCCGGTGATTTGACGGGGGAGCTGGATTGAGCCCTTGGGCTCTTCAAAGGGTCCCCAGCCTGGTGAGGTTGCAACACCCTCCTTCAACCTATGAACAGCCCACTGGGTTCCCTTTCCTTCCCATTTTGATGTAGCTGGTTGATCTTTTTAAAATTGATTTTTATTGTAGTATAGTTAGTTTCTGCTGTACAGCAAAGTGAATCACCTATATGTATACATATATCCCCTCTTTTTTGGATTTCTTTCCCATTTAGGTCACCACAGAGCATTGAGTAGAGTTCCCTGTGCTATACAGGAGGTTCTCATTAGTTATCTATTTTATACATAGTAGTATATATGTGCCAGTCCCAATCTCCCAGTTCATCCCACCCCTGCTTTCCCCCTTGATAACCGTAAGTTTGTTCTCTACGTTGATCTTTTATTTTCTTATTTTCCGGTGTTGGCATATCAGCTGCCCCTCCAGCCCCCCACCATGTCCCCACCTGTACTATGAGATACGCTGCATGTGTCCTGTGGGCTTGGTCGTCACTGCTCTGCTCCTTGGTGGTCAAGGAGCTGTGTGCTCCTCAGTGTGCCCATCTGCACAATGGGTGTTAGATCTGCCATGCAGGTATCTGTGGGCTCCAGGGGACTCAGGTTATAAGCTCTCTGCATGTCGGGGGATGGTGCATTCCCACCGTGTTTTCTCTGGCTCCTGTGTGGGGTCCCTTGCGGGTGGTTCGTTCCTTCTCAGGACAGCAGGGAACCAGGGGTCTGGGTCTGCCCGTGGGGAGTGTGTGAATCAAAGGAACCGGCCGCAGCTGAAGCAACCTCGCCTGGATTCTTAATGCGGCCTCTTGACAGACCGATTGTGTAACGGCATTCCTCCCAAGGAAACACGTCTGCCCCCTCCCAGAAGGTGCGAGAGCTTCCCAGACACTGAAAAGGCCCTGCTGGGTAAATTAATTCTTCATTATTCCGTTCCCGGGGCTCCCACGTTGGCTCAGTGCCCGGCACACAGACGCCCGCCTGCACCGGGTCGCCCAGACACGGGGGGCTCCAAGTGCCAGGTAGTCTCGGCCATCCATAGAGTCAGAGGATGCGTTCAAAAATGCAAATTCCCATCCGTCCCTTGTCTCCTCCGCCTGGGACAAAGGGGCTGTTGTTGACATGCGAGCTGGCTCTCTAGTATCTAAATATTTTACTCCTAAGGACGCATAGGGTCACGTCCATCTGCACACGACAGCTTTGAGCAGGGCTGGGGTTCCTCCTCCGTGGTCATTGTTTACCCCTCGGCACCTCTGAGAACACTCCCACGGGACCGGAAATGCCACCTGCTGTTAAGACTTCCCAGTGGGGTCATCAAAACCCTGAAAATGGCCAGACCCAAAGCATCAAGAGCGCAGTGCCGACCTTGATGTCCCAGAAGTGGGCGTCCCGGGGGCATGGCTGCCGTGGGTCATCACAGGCAGGGACAGGATATATCTTTACCGCGATGGAGCACACGCTGGAGGCTTTGCCTGCGAGTGAGCCAGCATCCCTTCTCCCGTCTTTCCTACCACCGCCCCCCTTCATCCAGGCTAGAGGCGGAAATCCATCACCCCACTGATGAGCTGGGTGGTCCTTGGCCAGCTACCGAGGACCCTCAGTTTCCTCATCTGTAAAAGGGGGATGGTGATCTTGCATCCCCACGTTGGGATGTTGGGAACGGGAGCTGAGGGCGTGCGTGGAAGCGTTTGGGACGTGCCTGGCCTGGGGAGGAGCTCAAGAAACGGTGCCTGTTTCATCCAGTTGCTTTTCTTACTGATTCAGGAAGCCATCACCTGGCCTGGGTGTGGGGGTCCCTGCCCCAGGTGGGTGGGCGGTGGGAAGGTCGTGAACAGGAAAAGTGTGGTCAGGGAATCCCTTCTAGGCGTCACCAAAGGGCCCTGAGTTTGGAGGTGACAATCAGAGCAGTGAGGTGGCCACAGTCACGGACACGGACGCCAGGCACCCAGGTTCACAGCCAAGGCTGCCCATTACCAGCTGGGGCCCCAGTTTCCCCAAATGTGAAACGCAGGCGGTGCTGGTGGCAGCTGCCCGTGGGGTGGTTGTGTGGATTAAATGAACGAGTGTGTGTGTGACGCAAGACACAGCCTCCAGCAAATGCATCTTGGTGTTTATTAATACATAACTGTGTCTTCACCGTCGTGCGGCTGGTATCACGGCGCCCAGAGGCCAAGACAGAGGACACAGAAGTTGATGGGGATTTTGTCCCTCATGGGCCTGAGGTCAGTGATCCACGCAGGACTCTTCTTGGAAGTAAGTGATCCGGAGGCTAGAGAAGGAAGCTCTCAGGAAGCCTTGTCCCTCCAGCCGCTATCTCTCTGGGCTCTGGGAACTTCCTGCTACTTCCTTCCCAGGGGAGCAGGCCAGGAAACCAGAGCTGCTGGCAGGAGGCGTGGGCCGTTTCATGCACCTTGGGATGAGAGCGAGGTACAGGTGAGGCCATTGTTCCGGAGCACGGGTGGGGATAATGCGTCCTGACAGCCCGGAGGATGGCCCCGCCAGCCTGGCTCGAGCCCCAGGGCGGCCCTTGTGGGCACCCGAGTTACAACACATCCTGTGAATGCTCTGGCCTCTTCATGTGTTTCCAGCGCTGGCGGCTTGGACACACCTGGGAGCGGCATGGCCCATTCACCAAGCGCTTTGGCGAAGGTCACCAACAGCTGGGGACAGAGCGTGTATTGTCAAGGGCGCCAGCCCGGCCTTTGTGCCCGCTGGCTGCCCCAACCACAGGAATTCCTCGAGCTCACCCTCGTTCACACCAGCCAGGCACCCACTCCCACCGGGGTTGGCCTCCCTCCCTCCCTCCCTCCCTCCCTCCTTCTCTCCCTCTGATGCTACCTTCAAGCCGGAGGCTGAAGCCTTGGCCAAACGAGCCTCACCCACCATTTTCCACAACCTAATTGCCACGCTGTGTCTGTGATGGGCACAGACCCAGGGCCCAGTCCTGCCAAGAATTTCCCTGTGTGAATACCTGCACAGGGCATCTCCTGTGGGAACCGGGAGTCACCCAGGGCCTGGCGTTTGTCCCCGGCTGTCTTGTGACATTAGGCAGATCAAAGCCCCATTGTCAACAGTTGTGTTCGCTCTGTTCGTCCGCTTGGAGCCCGTGTCCTGGGACTGCCCTTCCCTCATCTCAGACGCAGGGCGGGAGCTGACCCCCGGGACCGGGCTCCTGTTCCAGCTCCAGCACTCCTTCTGGAAGGGGTCCCACCGAAAGTGAATTGTCTTTTCTGAGTCTGAGGCCAGGCACACCCTGACGAAGAATGAGAACTCGGGGCAGCCCAGCTCACCCAGTGTCTTCAGAGCAACAAGCTCCGACTTGGCTCTACATGTAGCAGCTCAGAGGGGGAGAAGAATGTCACCGATGCTGGAATCACTCCTGGAGCTGGCGATGGGGGAATGGCAGCAGGAAGGGGCTGGGGGCGGCCACCCCAGCTCAGCACCCCTTGGAGAGCAGGCAAGGAGGAAGGAACACTTTGACAAGCACGGAACACAGACCAGTAGGAAGGCGTCAGATCCTCCCAAGTCCCACCATTTGTGCCCAAAGAGGGGGGCAATCAAATGATTCAACCACCCGAGGGGCAATGTATGAGCTCGAGGGATCTTGTCACATCTCGCGGTCTGTAGATCCATTGGTATGGGCTGCCTGTGCACGTGCTGAGCTGGGGGAGGAAAGGGCGCCCTGATGGATTAGTAATGTCTGTCCAGGAGCCAGTCTCTTGGTGACAGTGTGTGTGCCCTGGCTCTTCTGTGTTAGTCAGGAGAAGCTAGGTTTTGTTGCAATAACAAATAAGCCTCCAAATCTCAAAGGCTTCATGCCACAAAGGTTTGATTTTCTCTCACACAGAATCCAAAGTGAAGGGGGCAACTTCTCAGGGCATCTGTCCTCCCTGTGGTGAGTCTGTATCCAGGTTGTTTCATCTCAGGGTTCTGTGGGAGGATGGGCACACGGGGCTCTTCACAGCCTCAGCCTGGAAGTGACTTGGTACTTCGACTCACTTATTATCCAGAGCTACTCCTGTGCACTCTGCCCTCCCTGCTCCCTGGAAGTGCAGCGAGACTCTGGGAGGGAGGGGTGTGAATGGGATCCTGCCGGGTGTAGAATGTGGTCCCTGCCACACACAGTAAGATCCAATCTTCTTTTAGAGACGAGGGAAATGGTGCCTGGGCAGGGAGGTGACTTGAACCAAGCTGACGGAGGGAGCTGGCCGTGATCACAGTGCGGACCAGCCTAACTCCTGTGCTGGCATTGTTCTGGGTGGATCACAGTGCCACGCTGTCTAGATCCCCCTTTCCAGGCACTGCTCATCTGTCACTCTGTGAATTCTGTCACCCAGAGGTTCCTTCTCTTACTGGGAAGTCCATTGGAGGGACCATGGACCTTGGCTCACTACTGATGGGTGATGCCCCCAGAAGCACTGTGTCCTCTCCAGTCAGTGCGGCATGACTGGGTGAAGGGCAAACCATAGGTGCCCAAGCTCCTGGAAACACGAGGCCTGCCCCTTGGCTGAGCGACCTCCCTTGTTCTCCAAAGACCACGGGAGCTGTACTCACATTTCGTATCTGTTACTGGACAGGAATCTTTCTGAGTATCATGACTTACACTCAGAAAGATTCTATAGCCAGTTACTAGAGCCAGTCAGTCAGAAAAATCTTTCTGAGTGTAAGTGGCTTATGCATTTGTTGAGAAGCCCAGGGATTTCAGCTTCAGGAATGGCTGAATCCAGCGGCTCAAATGATATCATCAATCTCAATCTCACTTTCTTCATTTCTCATTTCTGTCTTCCTCTGAGAAGGCTCTAATGTCTGGATGGGCTCTGATTGATTTGATTGGGGTCACATGCCCATTTCCAAATAAACCACGATAGCCAGGGGGATAAGAAACACGGATTGATAACCCCGGGTCTGGGGAACATCCTTTGCATCTCTTGAACCTCATGGACTGAGAGAGGCTTGCACTGGGAGGGGCGCCAATGCACAAGAAACAGTGCACCGTGATGCCCCGTCTATTAGCAGGGGCACACGTGCCAGGGTCTTCCACGCTGGAGAAGTTGGAGAGCATTCTGCATCCAAGGCAGAGATGGGCATGGTTGCCCGAAGAGGCTGGTTAGGCAGAACTGAGGTCTGGCCAGGTGCGATATTGTGGTTTTTAATAAGAAATGTATATTCGGTCTTTGTCCCATTCCTGGTCCAGAGCCCCTAAAGCCCTTGGAATTTCCCGTGGAGAGAGCATAAAGGTGTCTTTTGTTATGTTAATAAGGTGGTTTTTGGGAATTGCCTAAGGATGGAGGAGCCAACCACAGTGGAGGCTGAGCCAACCACAGTGGAGGCTGAGCCAACCACAGTGGAGGCTGAGCCAACCACAGGAACAGAGGTGAAAACGTTCAGCGCCACCTCCAGGGAGGGGAGGGGCTGGAGGCTGAAGCCGCCGCCAATAGCTAATGATTTCGCCAGCCCTGCCGGTGCAATGAACCCTCCAGAAAACCCCACAAGGATGGGGTTCCAGAAGCTTCCGGGTTGGTGAACACGTGCAGATTTGGGGAGAGTGGCGCTCGGAAACGTGGAGGAGCTCCACGCCCTTCCCCCACACCTCACCCTGGGCATCTCTTCCATCTGGCTGTTCCTGTTATATCTTTTTATAATAAACCTGTCATCTAGTAAGTAGCATGTTTCCCTGAGTTCTGTGAGCTGCTCTACAAATTAATCGGACCCAAGGGTGGTGGGAACATCCACACTATAGTCAGAAGCGCAGGTGATAACCTGGATTTGCTATTGGCATCTGAAGTGGGGTCAAGGGCTCTTGTGGGACAGAGCCCGTAACTGTGGGGTCTGTGCTATCATCTCCAGGTCGGTAGTGTCAGAACTGAGTTGAACTATAGGACTCCCAGCTCGCGTCTAAGAATTGCTCGGTGTGAGGGAATGACCCACACATCAGAATTGGTGTCAGTATCTTAGTTGGAACCAGAATCATACCAGGAAAAACATTGAGAGTCAGCCTAAGGAGCTGAAGTTTATCCTTCAAGCAGTAGGACCCACTGAAGGGTTTCAAGCACATGGGTCTGGTCTGATTTCCGTTGTGGACAGAATTCGACGGCTGCTCTGGTGTGTAGTATGGGTTGGACAAGGCAAGATGGCCAGAGGTAAGGGGGTTGTCCTAATAGCCGAATTGGGGCTGATCAAACACCCATTCAGCTCAGAACTAAGAGTGGAGCTTAGCTTAGCTAGGAGCTGGGGCAAGCAGGAGACGAAGGGAGCGGGGAGGGTTAGGAGAATCACCAAGCCCTAACTTTGGGAATATCAGCTGTTCCGACCCCGGTCAAGAAGTGGGAAGGAAGCAAATAAAGCACAAGTTTTTCACAAAAGGCTCTGTGTTGATCCATCCACTATATGCAGCCCCTCAGTCATAGCCCAGTGACTCTTACTTTACACAAAGTGGTAACAGATTTTTAAACTTCTGTTTCTACTCAATAGTAAATTAGGGACTTGTAAATTGGCTGTGTGTGTGTGTGTGTGTGTGTGTGTGTGTGAAAGAGAGAGAGAGAGACAGAGAGAGACAGCGAGCGAGATTTGGAAGGAGAAGAGCAGGAAGGGTAGCAGCTGAGATGAGATAAAGGAACGCTGTGAACTCATTGGGGCCACTTGGTGCGAGACAAATAGTTTTACATAAATCAGTAAACCTTAAAGAAGCAAATCCCATTCGAGGGTGGGAAATTGTCATTAGTAGGTGTTGGTAGTTGCTGCCTTTGGCCACTTGAGGGCAAGACAATGGACAGTGACAGGGATGCACCTGGCTCTCTGTCTGGGTCTCCTCTGCTGACACCTCCTCATTCCTGAGAGCTGCGCCATCACACTGCTCCCCTCTGCCCACGGATGCCAGACCCTCCCAACCTGATGTGTGGGCTGCCCAGAGAGGAGCCCACAGACTCCATGGGATGGGTGGGGGGATCCTACCCAGAAAGCGTGGGTAGCATCACCCATGGGTGCACTTTTGTTGGGATCCTGGACTCATTGGCTGCAAATCTGGCTGGGCTGGGCTCCAGACCCGACAGGGGACTGTTGTATAACCAGCAACACTGGACATCCAACCCCAAGGCCTCCTGGGAACACCAGGCTTTGCTTACTGGAGAAAAAAGGAAGGGAAGGGGCAAAGCCTACTGGTCCTGGGTCCCTTCCCACTTCCATCTAATGTGAGTGAGGGCAAGGGGGTGCTGGGTCTCCACTCCAGTACACGTGTGCACATTAACAGAGGCTCCTGGAGACAGATGTTATGGGCTAAGTTGCATCCCACCAATTTCCTATGTTGAGGTCCTAACCCCCAGCACTTCACTATGTGATCGTATTTGGGAAAAAGGCCTTTAAAGACATAATTAAGGTAAAATGAGGTCACTAGGGTGGGGCCCTAATCCCATAGGACTTGTGTCCTTATGAGAAGAGGAGATCAAGACACAGACACACACAGAGGGACGACCCTGTGAGGACACAGGGGGAAGAGGGTCATCTACACTACGAGGAGAGAGGTCTCAGGAGGGACTAGCCCTGCCCACACCTGGATCTCGGATTCCAGTCTCCAGGACTGGGAGACAATAAGTTTCTGTTGTTCAGCTGCCTGGTCGATGGGACCTTTTGAAAGGCAGTCCAAGCTGACTATACAGATGCCTGGTTGCAAAGTAGGGGGTCTGCAGAGAGGCTCCAGGCTCAGGCCAGGGGAGAGCGAGTGCTGGGGACACAGGGACGAAGCAGGCAGGACACTCAGAGGCAAATGCCCACTACCTGCAGACTCTGATGAACAGCGTGTGTGCTGGGGACTCTGTGATGGACCCGCCTGGCCTTGGGCCAGATCACAGAGAGGTCAAAGCCACACTGGAGATTCCAGAGATTCCCGTTTTGAGGGATTTGCATGGCTTTAGGAAATCTGAGCCACGCCTCTCATGTACTTCCCAAGCGCCCCCCTCTGTGATGCTCCCCATCTGGGTGCCCAGGACCCCAGAACACAAATAGCAGGGACCGCATCCCCGGTTCACTTGCTCCAGGCCTGGCCCCGACGCAGGTGTGCGCTTCCGCATCACCTGTAACCATCACTGCAGCCTGGGACAGACGTCCTCCCACCGCTATCCAGAGCCTGGGAAGGTCCCGGGAAGCCAGGGCCACACAGCTGTTGGGTGGCGTGCCTGGGATTTGAACCCACATCCACTTGAAGCCCAGGCCCCCGGCCACTCAATTCCTGGCTGCGTGTGGACATTCAGCAAAGGGCAGTTCTTGGCCACTTTCGAAAGACTCCATGCGGGTTCTGGTGTGGGACTCTCGGCAGCTCCAGACCGGGCCTCGTACATCTCAGCTGGTCCCCTCGACCCCCAGCGTTGGGACCCGGGCTTTGGGGCACCAGGGCCCTGATGCAGGGAGAAGGTGTGGGGTTCAGGGCCTGGGGTCTCCAGGATGACCCCTCTGCTGGCCGCGAGGCCTAGCTTGTGGTCTCTGAGGGCCCACAGAGCTGGATCCATGGAAACAGTTCTGGCCTTCTGTGTGCCCTGTTCAAGCCCAATCACAATACAAGTGGCAGTGAATTGTCCTGCATTCTGGAGCCATGGCCACCGGCCCCTCCCTCTTGGGGTCCCTCCTTCTCCAGAGCAGGCTCTGGATTGGTCCCATGAGGACTCTGAGCCCCTGCAGACACTGGGAAGCAGGCAGAGCTGTCAGGACCCCCAGTGGAGACTGAGGCCGCCCTTCCAAGCCTTCCAACCCTGCCAGCCAGGGAGAAGGGCCAGAGCCACCACCCCGTGGGACATGCCATCATGTCGCTGAGCATCCCCGACTGGGGCTCTGCATGGCCGGCATCAGCGAGGGGGCACCTAGGAGGGCTGGTCCGGGAGGAAGGGAAGGCGGTGGGTTGAGTGAGTGCCTGGGATCAGAGTCACAGCAGGCAGGAATGTGGCCACTGAGAGAGCCACCTGCGTGACCCAGTGGAGGCCTGGTGTTGGTCTCTGAGTCTCGCCCAGGCTGTTCCTTCCACCTGGAAGGCCTGGTCCTTCCCTGGCTGGCCCTCATCTCCTCTGGGAAGGGAAGTGGGGTGTCCTATGTGCCAGCCCTCTGCTCACAGCATCGCGTTCTGTCCTGCAAGGATTCCTCTGCTCAGTCCCTTCCTCGGGCCACCCAGCTGGACTCACCTTAGGGTCAGCCAGAGGCCACCCCCACACCCTGCTAGCTTTAGACCTGGGGTTGATTTTCTGAGATTGCCTGGGAGGTATTTATTGGGGGAAGGGAGAGTCCCAAGAGGCAAGAAATTCACCCAGGAAATTGAGGAATCGGATACTTAGAGAAAAAACCCTTGCCCACAGGTGGCTGTGTCCCCTTGAGCCTCCACACCTGTGAATTCCTGGCACTCACTGTTTATCTGCTGGAGATTAAAAATCTAAAAAAGTCAGCTGTTAGCATGCAAATCCCAGCAGAACCGGCCTGCTATGATTTGCATGGGAAACAAAGCTCCTTCTGTGGCCCAGCCCAGAAGGTTCCCAGTCTTCAGAATGGCCCCAACTCCCAAGCCAGGCAGGGCTTCGGGGGCCTAGGACAGTAGTTCTCAAAGTGGGGTCACCTGGCCACGAGGTAGAAATGCAAAGCTTCAGGCCCTCCTGATTACTGAATCAGAAACTCAGGGTGGAGGGTTGATGGAGAGGCATTCCATGTTCATGGATTGGAAGACTCAATATTGTCAAGGTGTCAGTTCTTCCCAATTTGATCTGTAGATTCAACAGGAGTCCAGTCAAAATCCCAGCAAAGCTGTTTCATAGGTATCAAGGGAACGACTCTAAAATCTAGGCAGAAAGGTATGGGTAACAGAGTAGCCAACAGAAGCCTGAAAAAGGATGAAACTTTGGGAGCAGGCTTAGTCATCTGTCTTAATGAGCCCTCCAGGTGAGTCTGGGGCACAGTCTGAGAACCACTGGGAGAGGAAAAAAGATGGGTGATGGTGCAGAGAGAGCCATGTCCTGAGGCCCCCTCATTAGCAGAGCCCCTTCATATCTGGCCCCAGGGGCCCCTGCAGTCCTCTCCTGGCGGCAGTGGTCTGCGGTGTCTTTGATCCCTTGCCCATCCCACCCCCTGGTCTTTATTCCTCATCCTACCTGGACTGAAGCCTCAAGGGCTCCACTCAGCCTGACTCACCTGACAGCTGACACCTCCATTCTCCATCAAACACACCCCAAAGTCCCTTTTGGGGCATGGGAGGGAGCGAATCTGATCCAGTGGAGATGAAGTTCTCTCTAGCATCAAGGATTGCCTGGGGAAAAGGCAAGGAATAACACTTGTTTCTATCATATGTATTTAAGCTCTAACGTAATCCTGGCATCTCTCTCACACCCCTGCTGGCCACTGCTCTGGTTCATTCTGATATCTCCTCTCAGGACCAAGGACACTTTTTTCCCCCTGGACTCCTCCTAAATTTCCAGCTGGTATCCTCTGCCAATGCTTCTCCCATACCTGCCACCAGAGTGGCCTTCCTAAAGCACAACCTTGTAAGACTTTTTATGTATGTTGTGTACTCAATTTTTATTTATTTATTTATTTTTCTTAATGGCTTCTGGGTTTCCTATCTTGCTTAGAAAGACTTCCTGCACAGTGGTGTTATAAGAATATTTGCTTCTATGATCTTCCATATGTTTAGAGTTTTAAAAAAACTCCTTTACTTTGAATTCATTCGGAAATTACTCTTGTATATGGTGTGAGGTAGGGATTTAACTATGACTTTTTCCAAATGGATCGTCAATTGTCTCAACTCTTTCGAATAAAGAATCTGTCCTTTGTCATATTTTAAGTCCCTATATGTACTTAGAGGGGTTTCTGGACTCTTATTTCTTCCACTGCTCTGTCTGTCCCATGGCAGGAACAGTTTAATTACCATGGCTGCAGAGAGAGTTTTAAATCTGGTTGGTTCCAATCCCCTGCAGGGTCTCTTTCTGAAGTTGTTTTGACAATTTTTGCAGGTTGATTTTTCCACCTGAATATCAGATTCATATGGTCCAATTTTTAAAAAATGAAGATTTGGTCTAGTTTTTAAGGCAATGACTCAGACCCAAACTCAGAACCTTGCTGGGATTCTGAATGGACTAGAGTAAGTATATTAATACTTGGAGACCTGGCCAATTGTTATAGCAGAATCTTCTTCTTAGAGAACATTTCTCTTCATTGATTCAGGACTTGATTTAAGTTCTTCAATGGCGTTTTGTCATTTTCACGGTAGAGATCTTACCTTTGTTAAACCGATTTTGAAGTATTTCATGGCTCGCTCACCAAGGTTAGGGAATTAGGATGTGACAGGCCTGGGGGAAGCAGGGCAAAACCAATCACATGTGATGGCAAAGGGAGTGTCTAGAAAGCGCTTACTCTGTGGGGCCCGTGGCTATACTAGTTTGCAAGTGCAGCTCGACGAGATTTCCAGAGCCATGTTCATCTCTGAGCAAGATGTTCCCCCAGACTCCTTGGAGCTCACACTTGTGGCATCAGGATTCATCTGGAAATTGCCAGGTGGATGGTGACATTAAGGGGTGGGTCCCTCCCCTGTGCCCCCAGCATACACGTTTAAAACTGCTGGGGCCCTTTAAGACTTAAAGGGCCAGACATCAGCTTTGACATGGTGACTTGAAGTGTTGGAAGACCTTCAGCCTCAGACCTCCTCTGCGGGACCTCCTTCCTGCCCTGAAGTCTGTCCCTGTAGCCCTCCTTAGTGTCCCCTCTACATATTAAAAATAGTCTTGTTCTCGGGGAGTAGAGATTCTGGTCGGATTTAAATCAGAACTGCAGTCTCATATCCAATCTACAGCCCCTTCCTACTCCATGGCCCTGCGGCCCCTCCTTCCTCCCAGGATCCACCCTCCTGGCCGCTCTGAAGGTCGCTTTTCCAGCTTGGCGGGATGGAAGACATGACCAGCCCTTGCTTGGCTGTGCCTTTGCCACCAGGCTGTCCTCATTGGGACCCCGGCATGAATCGCTGGCCCGGGTAGGAGCCCTCCAGCTGAGCCCCTGTGACTCCCCCAGCCTCCTCTCCAGGGAGTCCCCACCTGGCTCAGGGTGGTGGTTTCATCTTCTTGGGCAGGAGGGACCCATTCAAGATGACCTACTCCTGGCTTCCTGCCAGTTTCAACCACAGACAATACCAAGTGTCTGTGAGGATGTGCAGAAATGGGAACCCTCCAATGCTGCTGATGGGAATGTAAAACGGTGCAGCCAAAGAGCTTGGCTCCTCCTTAAAAGGTTAAAAGCAGAGTTACCATAAGATCCAGCAATTCTGCTCCTAGGTAGATACTCAAGAGAAATGAAGACAGGTCCTCAAACAAATCCTGGTACATGAGTGTTCACAGCATCAAGGTCCATCAGCTGACGGATGGATGAAATGTGGTAGATACAATAGAATATTGTTTAAATAGAATATTGTTTAGAAAGCGGTGAAGTACTGCTATTGACACATGCTACAACACAGATGAAACTTGAAAACAGTATGCTGCGTGAATTCAGCCAGTCACCAAAACCACTTACTGCATGATTTTATTTGGACAAAATGCCCAGAATGGGAGAATCTATAGGGACAGAGTAGATTAGTGGTTTCCTGGGCTTGGAGGGGATGGGGATAAATGGGGGCTGATGACAGATGGGTACAGGGTTTCTTTTTGGATTGATTAAAATGTTCTAAAAAGGATTGTGGTGGTGGGCACACCGCTCTGGGAACATACTAAAAATACTTTAAATAGGTGAATAGTATGGTATGTGAGTTATGTCTCAATAAGGCTGTTAGAAAGAATAGCCCAGCCATGACTTGCCTTTCTAGAATAAAGAGACCCAGTTCCGGGGGTGGGGGGGCTGGGTGCTCCTGAGCATCTTACCTGCTCCTTCCTCCTTCCCGCTGTTGCTCAGGGTCCCACCTGCCTGGCTCTGGTCCCCTTGGCTCCTTGCTTCCTACAGCCCCCCATCCCCAGAGTAGGAGCGGAAGGTCTGCCCTCACTATCCCTGTAGCACCCCCATAGCCCCTGGCTCCCTGGAACCACCAGAACCTCAGCTGTAGTGGGCTCTCCTCCCACTGTGTGGTCCCCACCCAACAGTTCATTTGCACCAGTGAGCTTGTGCCTGCCCACATCCATCCATCCAACCACCCACCCATCCATCCATCCATCCATCCATCCATCCATCCATCCACCCACCCACCCACCCATCCATCCATCCATCCATCCATCCACCCATCCATCCATCCATCCATCCATCCATCCATCCAACCATCCATCCATCCATCCATCTCTTAGTCTATTCAGGCTGCTATAATAAAAATACCCAATACACTTGGGTGGCTTATAAACAACACAAATTTATTTATTCCCTCCAGTTCTGGAGGCTGGATGTCAAAGATCAAGGTGTTGACAGATTTAGTGTCTGGTGAGGACCTCTTTCTGATTCATAGGTGGCAGACTTCTCGCTGTGTCCTTACATGGCAGAAGCGGGGAAGGAGCCCTCTGGGGTCTCTTCTATAAGGACACTAATCCCATCCATGAAGGCTCCACCCTCATGACCTCATCACCCCAAAGCCCCCACCTCCTCATACCATCACCTTGTGGGGGGCGTGGGGCATTAGGATTTCAACATATGAATTTTGGAACGCACACATTTAGTCTATAGCACCATCCATCCTTCTATCTGCCCTCTCATCCCAACTATCCATCCACCCACCCACCCACTCACCTACTCACCCACCCACTCGACCCTCCACCTACCCCGCAAGCACTCAGTGAGCACCTGCCGTGTCAGCCTCAGCCTGGTGGGAAGACAGCTGAGTAAACAGACAGTGACAACTGGATATCTAGGGCCAAGAGAGAGAACATTTCCCACTTGGGTTCTGAAAACATGAGTCCACGCGCCCTCTCTGCTCTGGGCTGCGTCTCCAAGGTAGCTGACCTGACTTATTTTACCCTCTACACCCAAACTGCTCCTCTTGGATTCCAAGGAGGCAGAAGGGTGCCAGATCTGGGCTGAGACCCAGGCACTCAAAACCCACACAGGCCCCAGCTCCCTCCCTGACTGGCCATGTGACCTCAAGCAGTTAGCTGTCCCCCCACTTGGTCCCCACTGCCCACACCACGAAAGGACCGGGTTGGCTGCTTTCCAAGGCCCCTGCTGGGACTGGGCCACTTCTGCCACACATGGAACAGGTTGCCCGCCACTGAACACAAGGCCTGCCTCTCTAAGCTCAGGGGTCCCTGGGCCTCTGTGGCTCCTTTTCTCCCACCTGTGCTGGGGCTACAGCACTGGCTCAGCCTTCCCCTAAACACTACAAACTTTCCTGTGCACCTTGATCCTGGAGCCTTGCTGAGCGCCCAGCACAGGGCCGGTGACACGGCGAGCAATCGTGCAATTTGGCCCGACGTTTTGCAGGGCACGCGCTTGGTTCTGCTCTGCAGTAGCCATCTGGAAACTCTTCATCATTTTTGAACAAGAGCCCCTGCGTTTGGCCCCGCGGGTCCTGCCCATGGTCCTGCTGCCCAGGAGCCCAAGCCCAGCCTGGGGAGCCCTGGCTCAGGCCACGCCCCCGTGCTCCTGTGTGGGAGGAGGGCTGGGGGTGACTCGGGGCTGGGACTTGCCCTCTCTGCTGGTCAGGGATGGAGGCTTGCCAGGCATGCCTTTCCAGTGCCCGCCCCCCCACCCCCGCTTGGAGACAATCGCTGGTCAGGAGCAAAATCATCTCTCTTCACAAGGGCATCAAAGCCGGGGGGGCCGCCTGGGGTGCCTGCAGTAGATGAACAGAGGGTACCCAGCAGGGATGGGCACGGACTTTTCAAGCCAAGACAGTGTCAGAGCCTGGGTCACCTTCTGTAAAGTATGGCTTCCCTGGGGCCCAAGGCTCAGAGCTGTCACAGGGCCACCTGGTGCAGGTCAGTGTGAGTATCGGACAACGAAATGCCAACCAGAACAGCCTTCTGTAGTTTCGTCCAGAGGGGCCCAAACTCCCGTCCCGGCTCTCCTTGCATGTGAGCAGAGCAACTGAGAGCAACTTCCGGCCTCAGGTTGCTCATCTGTACGGTGGGTGTAATCTCAGCGGCCTCCAGGGTTGGGGGTGGGGCGGTGTCGTAACCGCTCTGGGAGGCCTGTGAGAGCCCGCAATGTTGTGCTGTTTTTGGACAGGACCACAGATGCGGGCCCTGTGCTGGCACAGAGGAGGCATTCAAGGAAAGCCGGTTACGTGAAGGAAGGCAGGAACACATGGGTGGTGTGAGCTCCAGCAATGCGCCCAGACGCAAGGTTGTCCGGCTCGCGCCCTGTGGTGAGGCAAGGCCATGGCTGGGAGGGAGGGTGGGAGGGAGATGGGGCAGGAATGTCAAGGGGAAGAAGGAGCTGGCTGGCACTCAGGAAGGAGCAGTAAGTAAGCAGTGCCCAGGGGATTAGGAAAGCACCAAGCGGAAAGGAGAGGCGTGGAGGGCCCTTCACAAATCAGATGGGAAGCCAGATTAGATGCTGAATCAGTTGAAGAGTCTCCAGCCGGATCAAAGGTGCTTCTGGGGGATGTGGATGGCTATTCGGGGTCAGGCTGGAAGGAGGAGGGTGCCAGGTGGCTGGGGAGCTGGGCCAGCTGGTACCTGCCTGGTGCCCACCTGGATGTCTGCCGTGCCCTTCGAGCTGGGTCCTGCATTTGTCAGCTCTGTGGCCAGACCTCTTAGACCCTGGGGGCCCCAGAGACTCCTGGCTGGGGGAGAGCATAGCGGGGCGAGGAGAGGTCTCAGAGGGCAAACCCCGCCTGCTTTATTCCTCCCCAGGGGACCCAGCCACCTGTCTAGGCCTTCCCGATGCCTCCTGAAGCTTTTGTCCCAGGCTGCGGGCTGCAGCCTCTGCCGGGCCGTGGGGCACTGAGCTGTCTCTCCAGGGGCCCAGGTGGGGAAGCCGTCTGGCTCCCATGTCCTTGGTGGTGGTGTCGTGGGCTTTGATACCACGTTAATCCTCAGAGGAGGGAGACAATGGCAGGCGTCAGTCACTGAGTGTGGGTGGGGGGATGCCAGGAGCCCACGCCCAGTACCTGGAGCTTTCTAAGCAACCTCCTCTGGCCCCAACCCCACACCGGGCTGGGCCGGAGCCAGGAACCTAGCCCTTCGGGGCTTTGTGGGCAACTTAGGCAGTGTTTCTTAAAGAGGGTTTCAAGGAACACTGGTCCCATAAAATGTTCCAGGGAAAGAATTTCCGGGGTCAGATTAGCTTGAAAAACTCTGCTTCCTCCTGTTGGAGGCTCATCGTAGAGGCTCTGACCAGTCCTCAGTAAAGACTTTCCTTCGTCCTGTGATTCCCAAACTTCTTTGATCCTACTGATGTCCCGTGGAACTAGAGATGGCTTTGGGAAATGTATATCTGTATTCTCTCCAAGCTAAGCGGGTGTCTGCAGTGCTGAGATCTGTATTTTCTCGAGTGGGTTTTGTCTGCAGGGTGGGTCAGGTGCTGCCCTTGCCCCACACTGCAGATTCTGCATCGTTCCCCTTGTGGGGTGGGGCAGGGATAGGCAACAGCGACCCTCCAGAATCCTCCATACTGTGTGGGGCAGCTGAGCGTCTGCTCCCTCGGGAAGGAACACCTTTCTGCCTCTCTGGTGGGAAGGAAAAGCTCTGTCCTGATTGGGTGCTGGGGGTCCCACACTGTTACAAAAACCATCAGAGCGGGTCTCTCCTCAGGCTGTTGGCCCCTGCAGAGTCTGGGGACAGGGGGTCCCCCCAGTCCTGCCCAGGAAAGGGAGAAAAGATGGGAGGGCAGAGAGGACTCCGGGGCCCAGCAATGCTGGCTGTGCACAGTGGAGGCTGGGAAAGAGACGCCGGGGCAGAGAGGGGCTTCCCAGACCTCAGGTCCAAAGCTGGACAACCCGGAGCTGACCAGAGACCAGTGAGGAGCCGGTGGATATGGACGGTCAACACGTGGTGGCAGGGAGCCGCTCAGGGAGGTCACAGCGAGGGAGCCGGCCGGGTGCAAGGCCATTTGGGAAGGGTTGGGATCAAGGGAATTTCAGGCCCCTGGTCAGGCCAAGGGGGATCCCCAGAGGCGGCAGAGTGCAGGTTTGGGCACGAAAGGGGGACCCCTGCCTAGGCTCACCTCCTCCCCAGCTTTTCCACCCCAGCCTTCATGTGAGACTTCCAGAAGTATCTGAACTTCCCGAGGAGCAGCCGGCAGAGGCTCTGCTCTCCTGGCCTTGGTGGGCTGGCAACCCCTCCACACACCCACAGGGAGGGCCAGCCAGGAGCCTGGCCAACAGCCAGCCCCACGTGCTCTGTGGCTGGACGGCTGCGAGGGTCTTGGGTGGGCTCAGTTTACCGAGTGGTGCAATGGGAGGCGCAGAGCCTCGGGAGGAGCTGGGGCCCTGGGCCTGTGCCAGGCGGGGATCCTGCCGTCAGGGCCCCTCCTCGGCAGCTGACGCAGCGTGGGAACGCTCGGGCTCAGGCTGCGAATGTTCCCGAAGATTGACAAGGTCCAGGGCCTGCGCTCTGCCTCCCGGAGGATAGGATTGACGGCTGATCAGTGGGGGGCGGGTAGCCCGGGCAGGGTGTGCTGGGAAGAGCGAGCCCCTGACTTCCACTGCGCCCCTCCCACTCCTCCCAGGCCTGGCCCCTCAGTTTGGATATCGGAGGGAAGGGCTGGGGCCCCCGCACCGCGACCCTGAGATGGTGACTGCATCATGGCGGGAGGCCAGCTCCAGGCAGCCACCCTGCCAAGGCCGTGGTGAGCACAGAAGGGGAGGAGGGTGCCTGTGAAGGGACCCTGGCTCCCTCCACCTGCCCAGGTCTTCCGCTGCCTGCCCCCCCACTCTGGGGCACGTGTGGCACATCGTGGCTCCCAAACCCCCTCCACTCCTTCCACAGCCCCCCACCACCAGGCCCAGGACCTCCCAGACTCTTGCCCCATAAAAATCCCCATGTTCCTCACGCACCCCATCTTCCAAATGGGCTCAGGATAGAGATGGGAACGTGGTCCCAGAAGAGGGGTTGACCTTGGCCCAGCGCACATCCGAGAGGCGGACACCTTCGGCCAGGTGAGATTAAGAGCCCAGACAAACAAAGTGTCTTCTCCCTGACCAGCCGCCTTTCCAGTGCGGGCTCCAGTGACTTGGGTTTTCTTGGCCAGAATCTCAGTCTGCTGAAGCTGGATGAGCCCCGGAGATGGTCCCAGCCCGTGTGTCCGGAGACCCCTCACCTCTGAGAAGTAGCGCCGGGGTCTATAAGAGGGCCTCCAGGGCTCCGCCGGCTGCAGCCGAGCGACTCCACCTATACCTGCGTGGGTTTTCACTCTGTCCGATTGCCCACCTGTGGCAGAGTCCCCAGGATGGGCAGGGCCCTCCAGGGATACAATGCAGGTCAGTGTCAAGGCTGGAGATGCGTCTCCAGCCCAGGCCTCTCCCTCCAGCTGCTCTAGTTGGGAGGGAAAGTGGATGCTGACCCCTCTCTGCCTGCCACAGGGCTGTTGGCCCAGTAGCAGGGACACTGGTTCTATAAGGTGACTCTGACGTCCCCCAGGCAGCACCTGGACCACAGAGCTGGACCTCAGCTTGGGATGGGTTTTGGGTATTTGAGAAAATCTCTTGCACAGCTAGAGTTGGATCAGGTGGGACCTATCTGTCCCCTCACCCACCTAACTTTCAATCCATCTCTCCATCCAGACAGACTTCTATCCTTCATTCCAATCCTCCAGGTACTCAGCCACCCATCCATTGGCTCTTCGATCCATTCATTGCTTATTTATCCATCTATTCATCCATCTTTTGGCCCATCCATTCACAGATTTATCCATCCATCCATCCATCCATCCATCTAACCATCTATCTATCCCTCCGTCTTCCCACCCTATTTATAAATGTGGCTCTCATTTATCCAACCACCTATCCATCTATCTGTCCAATTAGGCCACTGTCCATCCATCCATTGATCCAGCCAGATATCCATGAACAGGTAATGCCGCACAAGGCTGCCGCATTGGTCACAAAGCGCAGAGTGGCACCATTTCTTGGATTGTATGACGATCCCTACTTAGGTGAAAACACTGAGGCATATATATTGGAAATAATGACTTACGGTCAGACTGACATGGGCTCAAATCCTAACTCCATCCTCTCTTGAGTTGTGTGGTCTTGGGTCAGTCATTTGCCTCTCTGAGCCTCAGTTTCTTCCTGTGTAAAACAAGAATATGAACATTGAGATTGTTCTGGGAATTAAAGATAAAAGGTGTAACATTTTCCTGCACATAGTAGGTTCTTTTTTTCTTGAAGAGCAAACATTTATTTCTCACAGTTCTGGAGGCTGGGAAGTCCAAGATCAAGGTACTGGCAGATCCAGTGCCTGGTGAGACCCCTCTTGTGTTTGCAGGCAGCCATCCTCTCGTGTCCTCACACGGTGGGGGACAGAGAGAGGGCTGCACATAGTAGGTCCTTAATAAAAGTTCGTGCCCTGGAGGAACAACCGTTGAACCCAGGCTGTGCCCAGGGCTTGTTCCTGTAGTCTCAGAGCTCTTTGCCATCCCGTTCAGATGGCCATCTGTTCATCCAGTGCAGCTGGGTGACGCCAACAGCAGCCTGAGCTTTGGAGCCGTCGGGGGCCGTCGGATGCTTGCCACCCAGAGGTGGCCTGGGCCCGGCCTCCCCCGGCCAAGGCTGGCTGCTGCAACCCAAGCAGGCAACCCAAAGGTGCACGGCCTGTGCTCCCAGGACACAGTCTCCCTCTAGTCCTTGCCGACGTGCCCCTACCCAAGCCCAGCTGCCAGGCCCAGGAGGCGTGCACACTCAGTGTGGAGCAGAAACCGAGCCAAAGCCCTCTGAGCTCATCGCTGCCCGACCGACCAGGCAGGCCCGTCCCTTCTGCATCTAGTTACGTGGCAACATGGCCGGTCTGCGGTGGCGGGGGAGGCAGCCTACATAACGGCAGCGTGGTGCTTGGGTGCTACAGGAGAGGGAGGCCTCCTTCATGATGTGGCTGGTACCCTGGTGCCCACCCCTGGGGGTTACTTGTTTGATCCAGGAGCTGCGGATGGCCCAGGCAGCAGGGACGTCCAGATACAAGGACATCTCTGTGCAGCCCTTCTGGAGTCACACATAGGTCTACAGGCTCACCACTGCCCAGCCGGTATCACCACGCGCTCTCACGGAATCCTCCCACTGTCCCCGCTTTACGGATGGGGCAGCTGACCCCCAGAGGGGAGAGATGCTTGTTCAAGAGAAGGGTTGGTCTGACTCAGCCATGCTCTAGGGCTGAGACCCCTGCTCTGGGCAGCCTGTCCTTAGCTTGGCCAGCCCTGGGGTCCCTGGGGTCTTCCCCAGCTCCTGTCTCAGGAGCTCCGAGGCTGGCAGCCCCCAGGTAAGGCGAGGTGACCAGGCTATGACAGACCCCATCCTCCCCCCGCCTCCTCTCGATCACGTGGCTCAGGGCCAGAAATGCACCCACACTTTCCTCCTCCTCTGCCTGAGGAAGCCCTGGGCGCCCTGCCCAAGCCCACTCAGGCTGCCCCTCGGGGAAGCCCTGCCCGACCCCCGAGTCTCCAGGGCGAGGCTCCTGAGGGTCTTCTGCCCCAGGGGAGAGTGATCCCGGGAATCACCTTGCAGATGAGGCGAGAAAACCATTATAAAGCTCGCTCTGCGTCCCTCACACGCAGAAAGGGCCCGACACATAGAAGTTCTAAAATCATAGCTCAGGTGGGCACCGATGCATCTCAGTAACCAAGTCTTTCTCAGGCAGCAGCTGTGTCCGGCTTCTCCTCCTGATGCAGGTCCAGTCCTGAGGGGAGGGAAAACCGCTGGGGACTAGTGGACGGATGGGTGGATGGAAAATGGGACAAATAAATGGACACAAGATTTAATGGGAGAGAGGAAGAGGGGAGATGGAGAGAAAGTAGAGGTGGGAGGTGGTCCAGCTCCGTTAACCCCACAGGCTCTGGAGTCAGATGAAGCTCACATCCCAGCTGTGTGACTGGTTGGGGACATCACCTCCCTGTGTCTCATTTCTATTATTTGCATCTAGAAAAGGGAACATAACTGTACCCACCCCGGCATGCTGTTGTGAAGATTAAACAAAACGAGCATGCAGGGACCTATCTTCATACATGACACTCGGAAAATGACACTCAAGTTTCCTTCCTCCCGGACACCCCGGCTTCAGTTCCCAGCGAGGCCCGGTACCTGCCCGGCCATTCCTGCGTGGGGCGTGCCCCGTGTCCTCCCACCCCTGTTAAAATCCCCTGGATCAGCGCCTCTCCCAGGTATGTCCTGGTTATGTAATCACCGCGGAGCAGCTACACGCCGGCCAGCTCTTCCCTGGCTCCTGTTTACTCGTTGGCTCAGGGAAGAGCTCCATTCAGAAGAAATTGCTATTGTTACTCAGCCTTCCCATGGGAAAGCGGCATAGGGGAGGAGCTCAGTGAACCGGCAGGGGAGGCGGGAGTGGTGGCAGAGGAGGAGGGGAGAGGGAAGCAGACCCTGGCACAGCCCCGGGCTTTCTTGATACACACACAGGACTTACCATTCACTTGATCTCTTTAAAAACAAAAGCCTCAAAGAATTTTTTGCATGACTTGATTTTTTGATAAACCTGAAAAATGGTTAAGAAAAAGGCAGACCATTATTCCACCCACTTCCTTAGTCATGACCTTTCACTTCACTTCTTACCATGTTTGGTTGACTTTACATTCGTTCATGAGTGTATGCATGCATCCATCCACACGTCCATCCATTTATCCACACATCCACTAATTCATCCCTCCATCCACCCATCCACACCCCCACCCACCCATCCATCATCCATCCATCCTTCGTCCATCCATCCATCATCCATCTACCCACCCATGAATCCATCCCTTCTTTCACCTACCATGTATTGAGTTAGTAGTGGAGGAAATAGTGGACTAGAGTCTTGTGACCTGGCTTCTAGTCTTATCACGGCCACAGTGTTGAAGCTGAGTGCTCTGTGCAGAAAGCAAGGTATGAGAGTGATACCTACCCAGGTCTGGGTCTCACATCTGCCATTTTCACTCCTGTCTTTGGCTAAACTCTTCCGCTCTTTGAGCGTCAGCTTCCTCATCTATGAAACAGAGCAGTAATGGTACTTGTCTTATTATTTTGAGGGCACGGTAAGAAAATTTACATGGGAGTTCCTGGAATCACGTGAGCCTTCCAGTAGGAGGTACTCAGGTCCTGTGCTTTGGGTAGGGGGGGCTGCCAAGATGGGACAAGAGCTAGCCCTGGTCTTCAGGGCTTTCTGGGCAGTGGAGCAGAAAAAGACCCAGCCAGCATCAGAGGGGTGGAAACGAAGAAGAATGAAAGGATACAAAACCAGAGAGGCATGGTAAGGAAAGGTCTTGATGGCCGTGGTGATCATGGGTTTTGAGCAGGGTAGAACATGGTTGGATTAGTATTTTGGAAGGACCCTTCTGGCTGCTGTGGATTAGAAATGGGGTCCCACAGGGAGGGAAACCAGTTAGGAGACTGATAATGGGGTCCCACAGGGAGGGAAACCAGTTAGGAGACTGGTAGTTGCCTGGAGTAAAGATCATGGTGGGGGGGGTGGGGAACGTGACACTAAACTTCACAGATATTTTTCCTTCTAAATGTGAAAACTGTGCAGGCACCAGAATCAATGACCTGGGCCTCGGGTGACCTGGGTCACACCAGTTCCCTTGGTCATTTGGCAACACAGCATTCGTATCTTACCTTACCATCCTGTGTCTCTGGTAGACATCGCTAATCAATTGCAGCTCTCCTTCCCCTAGAGCCTAAAACCATGCCGCCCGATATGGTGGCCACCAGCCATCATTTCAAAATGGTTATTTAAATCTAAATCAAATCAAATGAAATCAAGTGAATAATTCTGTTGCTGAAATGCAATAGTCACATTTCAAGGGCTCTACACCTACATGGGAAGAGCAGCTCCCTGTTGGCCAGAGCAGATACAGAACATTTCTGTCATCACAGATGTTCTCTTGGACTGTGCTACCCTCATTGCTGGGAAGGACAACAAACCCTCTGCCTTTTGGGGCCAAGAAGGCGTGAATTCTGCCAAACACCAGACTTGCCCGGGGGTCACATCTCACTGCAGGTTCCGTTTCCATCTGAATTTTACATACGGCAAGGTCAGCCTTGAAAGAGCAAGGTCCTTCTGGGCTGACCCTTCTCAAGTTCACTTTCTTGTCTCTAAGGAAAAAAAAAAAGGAAAACCCTTGCCATGCGGCCACACACATTATCAGCGAGTGTTGTTTCTGCCCTCAGCTCGCTTGATTTCTTCAGCCTCCAGAGACCTGGTGCTTCTGTTCTGCATCTATTTTTAGTGCCTCTGGGTGAATGTCGTTGCCGCCAGAGGCTGACATTTCGTACTCTGGGAACCCTGACCTGCTGCTTTCCGGTTGTGAGCTAAACCTGTCTTTTCATGCCCCAGAAGGAAAGAACAGTGATCATTAAAAATCAGCATCTTCTGGAAAATAGGAAATGGAGCCTCCATGATCCGAGGCTGCCCTTAACCCCAGCTGTGCTGCCTGCAGTGGCCACCGCATGGCTGATCTACCAAAGTTTCCGTGGCTGCCAGGGTTACACCCTGAGGCCACCAGCCATGCCAAAGCACGGACAGTGGGCAGTAGTCAGTGGCCTGGCCACATAACTAGGGGGAGGACGAGGCTGGGGCAGAGTCATAAAAACTCGATGGAGAAAAAAGCATTTCCAACTTGTGTAGAGACCTGTGGCCCACCTCCAGAGACCAGCACAGGGAACACCCTCCCAGGGCAGGGTGGGGTGGAGGCAGGAGTAGGGGAGGATGTCTTGCTGTCGGCGGGCGGGGGTGTCTTTTTGGGCTGGGGAGATTGACTGATTCAAACTACCGGAGCCTCTGACCCTGGGCTGGGTCCCGTGCTGGGTCCTGGGGGGCGCAGAGGAAGGAGGACCAGGTAAGTGGTGGCAGGATATTGGGATAGGGGAGGAACACCGGCCAGCTGCTGGCTCAGGGATGGGGCAGAGGGGCATAGGGCCTCGCACCTGCCGACAGGAACGAGGCTACAGGTTCCCCCAGTGCCCCTCCTCCCCAGGTGCACAGGTGGTCCCTCCAGCCCCTGTGGCAGTGGGAACCGAAGCTGGCCTGGCCTTTAGGGAAGAGGGGCGGGACTTGCCGAAATCACCTTTGACAAGGAAAGCAAAGGTCACGGGAACAATTCCTCCCTTTCACGCTGCGCGACCAGGCAGGAGCGTGCTGGAGCTGACAGAGGGTGGCAGCCCCTCCCAGGCAGCCCAAGACAAACAGGGTGGCAGGAAGTTCCCACGCTCCCAGGACTGGCGCCCAGGAGCCTCTGCAGTCACCTGCTGGGGGTTGGGGCTGCCAGGAGGGCGGGGCCTCAGCCACCCACAGGTGAGCCTGGAGCCCCACAGCCTGGGGGCGGGGTCACCTACTCGGTGCCTTGCACTTTGCAAACACCACCTCCCTGAGTCCTTACAAAAATCCTGCTAGGTTAACATTATGGTCTTCAGTTCACAGAATAGGAACCTGAGACCCAGAGAGGTTAAGTGACTTCCTTTGGGTCACACAGCCCCAAAAGGGAAGAGTCAGGATTTGGGCTCGGGCTCCTCTGGTTTCGAAGTCTGTGCTCTTTAGTCATGTATTCACTCAGTAAACCTTTGCTGACCCCCTCCTGTGTGCCAGGCTCTTAGCCAGGGGCCAGGATGGAAATGTAATCAGGGCCATGGTCCCGTGGGCAACCTCGTGTCTCATTTCACAGCAAAAGTCCACATTAGCAGTGACCTAGGGTTCCATCTGCAAAGGGTGAGTGGGTCCCTAAACCGACCTCAGTGGAATATGCTAGGTGATAGGACAGCACACCCAGCTGTGGGGAGAAGGCCCTGGAGGAACACAACAGCCTCAACTTCTAGATTTTTGTTTCAGTGCTACTTCTGCTGATCTCTGGGTTGGGATGGGTGGCCTGGGGTGGGTGTCCTCCTACCCTTGAAATCGGGGTGACCGAGAGCTAGCTCCTCTAACCCCATGAACACCTGCTTCCAAAGGAGTAGACGAACTGACCAGGGATCCCAGGCCACGGCCACACGTGGGTCACCTCTCCCAAGCCACTCAGAGATGCTCCCGGGCTGGAGCTCTTGGAGGGCAGGGCTGCCCCTTTGCTTGACGGACATTGACCCAGGGCCGGCCGTGGGCAGGATCGGGGGTCCCAGAGGTGCAAACCACCCCACCCCCCCACCGCCTCAGCACCCAGCACAGACCTGGAGTGGAGCAGGTGCACAGGAAGAGCCAGCTGAGTGATTGTGGCCACTGCTGGGTCACCAGCTGTCGCTGCTGCCCCTGTGGACAAAGGCTTCCAAGGGTCCCTGGGGCTTTGAGGGTCTTCAGGTCTCGGAGGACCCCACACAGCTGCCTCACGGGGACCACACTGCTGCCGGTACCCCCAAACAGAGCACCATCTTGCCGGTTCATCATGTCACCTCAGAGCCCATGTTTATGACGAGGTTAAGTTGGGTCAAGGGGCACCTCTCAGGCTGGAGTTTGGGACAGCAGCGGCTCCTGGAGCCCAGATGAGGGTGGGAGCTGAGAGCCTTGGATGGAGGGTGAAGCGAGGCTCTCCCCATCGTGGGCCCCCAGCCAGGAATCCAGTGGGACCGTATGGCCCCTCTCACCTCTCAGATTCCAGACTCGCAAGGTCAGGAACCACTGATGCTGTGGCCAAATAGCACGTGCTCAAGAATGACCCGTCCTCTGAGGGCCGGCTTTCCCTTCCCTGCAGGAATGGGGAGTCAGGCCTGGAGGCAGGGGACAGCCCTGCCCACTCACTTGTTCCACTGCCCATCCACTTATCCACCCTTCTAACGAACACTTACCATCGTCCGTCCAAAGGTACGCAGCTATCCCATCAGGTTACCCACCCGCCAACCAGCCGTTCACACAGGCGTCCATCCTGCCATCTGACCACCGGTCCACCTGTTGACTCACCACCATCCTCCACTGACTGTCCATCTACTCACTTAGCCTTCACCTGCCCATTGAGTTGTCCCTCTGTCCACGTTTTGATGTACCTGCACATCCGTCCACCCCCTCAAACCCCTAGTGCCAGGCCTGAGGCCATCAGTGGGCACAAAGCAAGGTTGGCTGGCATTAATTCCGGGTGATGTAGCCAAAACCAAGTTGGTTCAAAGCAAACACTTTGTCACTGGCTTTGCGGCTTTCCCTCCAGCCACACCTGCCCTTCCTCTCCTGGGAAGAAGTCAAAAGGCACGGAGGGTGGGGAAGCGTGGGCTTTGGGTCTCTGCCATTTATTAGCTGCGTGACCTTGGACTTGGTAACTTTTCCATGTTGTATGACGTGAAGATTCACACCAGCACGTCTTTGCTGAGCCACTGTAACAGCGAAATGCCCACCATAAGTAATCTGCATTATTTCCATAATTAATTATCACTGACAGAGGCTGCACTGTCCAATTTCATCTGACGGTACTAGAAAGAAAGGTTGCTGGGATTCCCGAATGCCAGGTTAGTGAAACAACATCCCTTCCTGCAGATCTCCTTCAGCCAAGCCTTCCTTTCTCTAGCCGGCTGGGTCTCTCTTTCAACTGCAAATTTCTTTTTTATTTGAGCAGCACTGATAGCACCTTTTTGATAAAAGGAAAACAAAACTTCCAGCGGAGATAAAGGAATGTCCGTGTTCTTTGTCAGCGGTCCTGGGAAGGAGCGTTCCACAGCCCATGTTATTTTCCCACTGGAATGTGACAAAGGAGGTGTGAAATATTTGTCCAGATCATTTCTCATCAATGGGACATTCCAATAACCACGAGCAGTGTTGGCCCTTTTTTCTCCTAAGCACAGCCCGGAGGGAGCCACTAGTCTGGCTAATCTGGATTTGCGGGCATAAGGGTCCTGGCTCACTGGCTGAACTGGGGGGACGGGGACACTTGTGTTCCACCGGGGCGGTGTGTTTGTCTGAGTCAGCTGCTGGCCTGCTGCTGGGTCTGGGCTGTGTCAGAGGCTGAACCTGAGGCTCTGGTATGTGCCAGACCCCTGGGCCCATGCAGCTTTATTCTCTCTCTTGCCTGGGAGAAATGATTCATTACTCTATTTTAGAGGAGGAGACTGAGGGTCAGAGTGCATATGGGAGACTTACTCAAGGTCACACACATTTCAGATCTGAAACCAACATCTAGCTCTGGCTGCCACGGCCAGAGGTGCTGCCGTTCACCTGGTCATCCTCTCCCCAAGGGCCTTCCGAGGAGGCTTGTGTTTGAGAAGGGTGCCTCCTGGGCCCAACCGTCCGTCGTGTTTCCCCAAAAGTGATGATGGCCTGGTGTGAGCTTTTCCCCTCACCTGAGACAGAGGCCCACAGCGGCCTCTATGGTACAGGTCTTGTCTCCAATCAGTATGGTACCCCCACCTGGCACGCCCCCCTCCTCCAATCCCAGCTGTCTCTGAAACTCCTCTGACACCAGATACCACCGTACCACTGACCACTGGTCTTATAGCAGAATGCAGGAGCCCGGTGGGAGAGTCAGACAGGCCTGGGGTGGCAGCCAGTTCAAGACAGCCTCTGACGATCCTTGCCTGTTGGTATTCAACCCCTGTGTAGTTCCCTCCCACCTTGAATAGGGCTCACGTGGTAGCCAGTAGGATGCTGTGGGATGCTGGAGCGTGACTCCCAAGGCCACGTCATAGAAGGCGTTGTGGCTTCTACCTCGTTCTCTTCAACTGCTCACTCTGGGGTAAGACGTCCACCACGTTGCGAGGACACACAAGCATCCCTGTAGAGAGGCCCGTGTGGCAGGGTCCTGAGACGTCCTGCCAACAGCCGGGTGAAGGAGCTGTCTCGGAGGTGAGTCTTCCAGCCTCGGTCAAGCCTTCAGATAACTGCAGCCCCGGCTGCCATCTTGACTGTAGTCTCCTAAGAGATTCTGATCCAGAGCCACCCGGTCTAGCGGCTCCCAGATCCTTGACCCACAGAAACAGTGGGAGGTAAGACATATTTGTGGTTTCCAGCCACTACTCTTTGGGGTAATTTGTTACACAGCAAGAGATAATTAATACCTGAACTTTGAATTGTGTGCTTCTCCTTATGAGTTACGTCACCTGGGTCAGGTGACTCCGCTTTGAGCCCTGGTTTTGTCCTTTACAAGACAGGCTAATCATAACTCCCTTAGAGAACTGTGCTGAGAGCCGAATGGGATGCAGCCTGCGCTGTGCCCGGCATCCCCAGGGGCCACCGGGCTGCTGTTATCGTTGCTGCAGCCACCTTTGCCTGTGTGGGGTTCTTACTTCCCTGCTTGGGGTGTCAGCACCTGTGACCAGGGCCACCTTCTTACGTCCCTCTTATGCCCCCCCCCCGCACACTCACCTGGCCCAGTGCCTGGACCAGGGCTGAAGTGGGCTCTCAGGCACTGCTTCAGAACTAATGAATGAAGAGGGATTTTTTTTTTAATGAAAATATTTTGTGACAAAATGCTAGTAACGTGAAATTTCCCATCTCAATCGTTTTTACCTGTCCAGTTCTGTAGTATTTAAGTACATTCACATTGTCTACAGAATTTTTTCCTCTTTTTAAACGGACCCCGTTAAACAGCAACTCCCCATCGCCCTCCCACAGCCCCTGGCATCACCATCCTACTCTCTGTCTCTGTGACTTTGACTCCTGGAGGGACCTCACGTACGTGGACTCATGTAGCACGTGTCCTGGCTTGTCTCACGGCACATGGTGCCCTCCAGGCCCCCACCCCACATTGGAAAATGTGTCAGAATGTGTCCTTCCTCTCTGAGGCTGAGTAATATTCCACAGTGAATGGTTTCTTGTTTTGTGTCCCTTCTGCTCCCATCACCACCATGAGATTGTTGGGGTCAGGCATGAAGCTTTACTTATCTGCTTGTTCCCAGCACATATCTCGGAACTTGGCCCTGAATCAGCCTTACTCAAGATGCATTTATGGAAGAAATGACTAAGGTCCAAATGCCTGGGTTTGTGTCCTGGTTCAGCCACTAGTTGGCTGGGTGGCCTCGGCAGGTGGCTTGCCCTCTCTGAACCTCCATTTCCTCGTCTATGGAATGGGGAGGGTGACTCACAGGGCAGCTGTTGGGGTCAGATGTGATGACTGGGGTGTGCGGGGGGTGTAGATGCTTCCTGATTCGACTCCTAAGGTCAGAAACGGTGACACTGCCCTGCCTGACCCCAGCCTGACCCAACTGCCACTCAGCGGGGGGAGGCGTGGTGGCCACTCAGCGGGGGGAGGCGTGGTGGCCACTCAGCGGGGGGAGGCGTGGTGGCCACTCAGCGGGGGG
>NW_021703784.1:103392219-103397920 GCF_005190385.1 Monodon monoceros
TGGTGGCCACTCAGCGGGGGGAGGCGTGGTGGCCACTCAGCGGGGGGCAGGCGTGGTGGCCTTTCGTAGTTTCAGTAAGGCAGCACAGGGAGCACAGGGTACTTTAACTACCACCTGTCTTCTGAGATAAAGCCGGTGGGCCCCACATTCCATACCCGGTAATTTCATCGATAAGACCCTAGGGCCAAGCTAAGACGTCTTATGCCCAGGAATGCCGGTGAAAACGATAGCAGGGGAAGAATTAGACCCAAATTTGCTTCGCACAAGGTGTAATTTTAGATACATGCTGATAACTTCTCTGGGGGCTAAAGGCTCTGGAATTCCAACTGACCCTGGACGAGAGGGCAAATGAATCAGGAAAGTTGGCTTTGTGTAGGTGAGAACATGAGCTGTGGGGTCAGACGGCCTGGATTAAACCTCAGGTCAGCCATTGGCTTCTTAGGTGACCTTGGGGATCTCGCTGAACTGCTTTGTTCCTCAGTTTCTCCATCTGTAAAATGGGGATATTAATGGTTCCCATCATTTTCTGGGTGTGGACCAAACACAGTGAGGCTGGGGGTGTGCCTGACACATGTTGAGAGACCCTGGCTGTGTCCCTCCTGGGCCTTGGTGCCTCTGCCTGTAAAATGCGGAGGCCCTCCCCCCCCACCCTGTAAGAATGGTTTGTTGATCCTTTTTCTCCCACCCCCACTGCTTAGATTTGGTAAACTGGCCAAGTCATCTTTCCAGAATTAGGGAGTGTTTCAAATGTGCTTCTTCCATACTAGGGTCAGCCCGTGCCCCTGAGCTCTGTGTATCCGAGCCTCTGCCAGCATCCCCACTAGGGTTGCTTGTGGCGCTGCACACCTGGCGTGTCCCCCATGGGCTCTGGGTTTCAGCTCCCTGCCCCCCGTTCCTGTCCTTGCTTTTCCCGCTCAGCACCCCTCTCTACCTGGGGGCTCAAGACCAGGGCCTCTTCGTCAGTGCTTCCAGCCCACGTGGCCCACACTCAGCCCCTCACCCAAGCCCTTCCCTCCTTCACCCCTGCTGGAGGAGACCCACCAAGAAGACCCTCAGTGGACCACAAGAAGAGGACAGAATGGATTCAAGGTTTGGGTTTCTATGTTATGGCAGCCCAGCCTCGCTAGTCCTGACTAATTCAAGGTCCCACCTTAGCCAGAACTGGCCCTGGGGAGATGGTGCCCTGCGCTGGGTGGGTTCAACACCTCTCCTGGGCTCCCTGAACTTGGACTTCTCCAACACGTCCCACCTGGCTGGAGTCACCATCTCACGGGACCCCCTCCTGGCCTGACACCCTGAGGCAGGTGCATGCCACCCTGCCCACGTCTCTGTCCCCAGGCCCAGTTCAGAGTCCATCCTCTCTGGGGCTCGGGCTCTGCCAGCTGAGCCTGTTGGGAGACCGGCCTTGGCAGGGACCCAGCTATCCCCCGCGTGCGCATTCTTCCTTCCCGAGGAATGTCCTGGATCCAGGTTCCCACAGAGGTGCCCGAACCGAGGGGAGTGACTCTGAGCCCTGGCTGTTGTTTTGCCGCAGAGAAAGCCATTCTTTTGAACTCTGCTAAGTGAGCCCACGAACGGGGCATAACTGAGACGCAGGAATTCCTGGGTCAATGGGCATTCACTCGGGCAGGGCCGCCCTCCCCCTGCGGGTCAGCAGAAACGTCAAGTGAAACCCATTCTAATTAAAGGGAACGTTAAGCAGGGGCCTTTAAAACACGGCCATTTCCTAAAATCCTCGCTTGATACCAATTAATTTCCCAGAGGAAGGAGCAGGGGTATGGTGGGGGGGAGGCAGAGACCCCTTGGAAAGTGCGGTTTTCCCACCTCAGTCACTCATTCTGCATTTATCTAGAACTTCATCTCAAGAGTAATTTAAAGACTCCAGGAAAACTTCTCCAGGCCCTAATTCATCAACTGTTTAATGGGAGTGCTGTCCCTAGGCCGCCAACACTTCCTGGGGGGAGAAATGACCATCAGGGTGCTAGGACAAGGGAGTTGAGACATTGATGTGGCCAGGAGACAGAGCTGGGGAGGCCAGGGCTGGTCTGAAGACATCTTGGACCCACAGGTGTTCCTTCACTCAACAGGCATTAATTGAGCAGCTTCTGTGTACCAGGAACTGTCCTAGACACTGGGACAGAGCCACAGATGGGCCTGGCTGGTGCCGTCTGCCATGTGGCTTGCATTGCACTCTGCTTCAGATCATTTGTGACGCACGTGGGCTTGCTCTGCCTATGTTCCTACGTGCGTGTGTGTGTGTGTGTGTGTGTGTGTGTGTGAGAGAGAGAGACAGAGACAGAGAAAGAGAGACAGAGAGACAGAGGAAGCTGTCTCATTCTCCCTTTGTACTGGTTTCTACAATCTTCCAACTGTCTTGGCCAAAAGTGGTCAGAGTGTGGAGAGGAGAGTCAGAACCTAGTGGGCTCATGACAAAGCTGGGTGTCCATCGCACTGAGAACAGTGGCTCAGACCCCAGACATCCCCAAGGATCAGTTGCCTAACTGGACTGAGAATTCTACCATTGATTAGTTTTGTCTGCCATGAGTGCAGAAACAGAGTGACAGCATGTGTGCTCTGCAGGCGCTGACCCTGCTCTAAAATCTAAATTGAAGTAGCATTTGAGGAAAAATCATGAAAGCTCTTGGACAAAGCCACAGAACTTTATCTCAGGGACCTGGAGTACCTTGTGACATGGTCTAAGGTTAAACTCCCGCATTGGTCCCGTCCATTGCCCAGGGTCACCTGATGGCCTCAGACACCAATGAGGGCTAAACCTCTACCCGATGAGCCCACAATCACCAGCTTTATGGCTGCTGCTCTCACCCTCTGGGGCCTTCCTTGTGTCCTATTTGGCTGCTGGCTTGCCGTCTGCAAAGCTTCCTGGGAAAGTAGTACATTTGGTTAATTGATCATCTGAGTCAGTCTTGGAAGGAATAGAAGCAAAGGAATTCCTTTCCAGAAGTGAGGCCCAGGGCTCCTTCCCAGAGGAGATGGCCCACCTCGTGCCCGGCAGCTTGCGGTTTCCTGACAAGTCACGTCCATTCCAGCCTCTGTATCTTTGCTCAGGCAGTTCCCTCTGTCTGAGATGCTTTTCCTCACCTGGTCCGCCTGGAAAGCACTTCTCGGCTCCATGGGGCTCAGAGAAAGCCTCCTGCCCTACTCGGCCCACCCTCCCTGAGCTCTGCAGCCTTCCTAGAACACCTGGGCTTCGCACGGATCACACCACGTGGTAAACAACATGTGTGCTGGGTCTCTGTCCACTGCTCGATTCCAGGGGCCCAGAACACAGTCCATCCTGGGGTGTGCCACATGGCAGGTGCCCTCCGAGAGTCACAGTGCGATCACGTCTCCTCTTGGTGCCTTGTGTCGGCCATTATTTCTGAGTCTGTCTCTCCCAGAGCTCACAGAACCAGTGACTTGGTTCATTTTGGTCCTAATGGTGTCAGCGAAGGGCCCGTGTCCAATTCATCCTGAGTCTGTGGACACAGGAGAAAGGCCCTTGCAGGTTTTTAAGATTTACTTTTTATTATTGTTTGATAAATACTTTCTTAAACTCCTCTGAAAGGTTCTTGAGGGTGTGAGTATGTGGACTTTTCCACTGGACAGGCAGGGTCCCTGTCTGCCCCAGGAGCTGGGGCGGGGGGCACAAGCCGGCCAGTTTTTTTCCCCTTGAGGGTGAGATTCCCACTTGGGGTTCTGACCAGCGAGGCCGAGATGCTAAAGCCTGTTTTACTGCTACAGGATTTGGCTGGGACACCTCTTCCATCTGCATGAAAATCATACTACAATTGTTGTTAATATTAGCATAGTATTACCACCCGTGAGTTCTTAAATACATACTGTGTTCCAGACACGGAGCTAAGCACTTTTCAGTGCATTCCGTTATTTCATCCTGCCGCAACTTGCTGGCGTCAGTCTGAGAAGTGGGAGGCCCAGAGAGGCGGGGCAAGGTGGAGGTTTGGACCAAGGTCTCCCTCCCTCTCTCTCTCTCTTCACAGCCTAGGCCACCTGAATGTCTGTCTGTATCAGCTATCTACGCTGTGTAACAAATCACCGCAAATTTGGGAGCTTCAAACAACACTCATTTACTAGCTCACAGCTCTGCAGGTCGGAAGTCAGGCACAGCTTAGCTGGGTCCTCCACTCGGGGTCTCGTGTGGCTGCAGTCCAGGTGCTGGGCAGGCTGAGTTCCTTCTGGAGGCTCCGGGAAGAATCCACTGCCACATCGTTCAGGTTGTTGGCCAGATTCCATTCCTCAAAGCTGTAGGACTGATGTCCCCCTTTCCTTGATGGAGAAAACCCTCTGCTTCTAAAGGCTCCCATGATTAGATCAGGCCCCCCTGGCTGAGTGATGTCCCTTTTGTAGAGTGAACAAGTTGTGCCACGTGACACAAGCTATTGTGGGGGTGGACTCCATCATATTCACAGCAGCAGGGAGTACATGGGGCGTGTACAGGGTTGGAGGGATCATGGGGGCCATCCTAGAATTCAGCCCGCCACAACGTAACAACGCACTCAGTGACATCAGCATCACCTTGGTCCTAGGTGCTGCCTTCCCATGGGGGCAGCAGGTGCAGGGCTGGGCTGGGTGGGCTGCCTTTGGCTCTAGGCAGGCCCGGGCTGGAATCACCGCTCCCTCTCTAATGGTTGAGAGCCTCAAGGAAGCACCTTAATTGTTCCGGGCCTCAGTTTGCTCATCTGTAAAATGGAATGACAGCCACTGGTGGGGCAGCTGGACAGCTGAATGAGTCAAGCAGACAAGGGTTTTGGTTTTGTGCGATGAGTGTGCTGTGGTTTTTAAAACAGTCCAGCCTTCCATTTCATTTTGAGCAGGATGTGACCGATGATAAAGCATGTTTTCAGGCTCAAACACATCCCAGTACACTTTAGGCATCTTTCAAAATCCAAGTGTGGCCAGAGAAGGGCCTGGTTGCCAGATGGGGTCCCTGAGAGGCGTGCCATGTGCTGACCAGTGCCTGCCCTGGCTGGTGGTTGCGGCCTGGCCCTGCCACTGTCCAGTTGCTACAGAGCCATATCCCCTCAGAGCAGGAACCTTGGGTGGGGAGGGATGGCAGGTGGAACATTCATGTTCCCACGGCAGTGGAGTGGTGGTCCCTCATTGGCAGTGCCCTGAGGGGCACCCACAACCCTGTGTCCCACCTTTCGGGGACCTCAGCTTCCTCTTCGTGTCTTATTGGGGAAGTTTGGCCAGAATGGTATTGATGGGGACAGTGCTGTCCTTTGGGGGCAGACAAGGAGTATCATATGAGGGGCCACAAGGGCAGGCTCTTTCATAACAGAGGTAGGGTAGGTAATGGTTAGTGAGCAGATTCTGGTGTAACCACCTGGGTGAGCTTCTCAACTCTACTACTAACTAGCTATGTGACTGAACCTCCCTGAGGTCAGCCTCATTTTCCTCCTCTGTAAGATGGAGATAGTGGTGGACCGATCTCAAAATGTTGTCATGAGGATGAAATGAAATAGTGTGGGAATGCAGTTGGCGTGTAATGAATGCTCCATAAAAGTTAGCCTCACCATTATCATCTTCATCCCATCCTCATCACCATCATTATTATTACCATTATCACTGTCACCATCATTGTCTTCACCATCACCATCACCATCACATCACCATCACCACCACCATCACCATCACCATCACCATCACCATCACCATCACCATCACCACCACCATCACCACC
>NW_021703784.1:103397945-103428511 GCF_005190385.1 Monodon monoceros
GCTAGTTTGCCTGACTTAATTCAAGGTCCCCAAATTAGCCAAGAAAGTGGACTGGGGGAGATGGTGCATGCGCTCTGGGTGGGTTTCAACCACCTCTCATGGGCTCCCTGAACTTGGACTTTACAACACGTCCCACCTGGCTGGAGTCACCATCTCACGGGACCCCTCCTGGATGGACACCCTGAGGGAGGGTTGGATGCACCACCGGCCACACGTCTCTGTCCAGGCCCAGTCAGAGGTCCAGTCCATACTCTCTGGGGCTCGGGCTCTGCCAGCTGAGACCTGTGAGGAGCCGGCCTTGGCAGGGACCCAGCTATCCCCGCGTGCGCATTTTCCTTCCGAGGAAGTCCTGGATCCAGGTTCCCAAAGAGGTGCCCCGCACCGAGGGGAGTGGACTCTGAGCCTGGCTGTTGTTTTGCCGCAGAGAAAGCCATTCTTGTTGAACTCTGCTAAGTGAGCCCACGAACGGGGAAACTGAGACGCAGGAATTCCTGCGGTCAATGGGCATTCACTCGGACAGGGCACGCCGCCCTCCCCCTGCGAGGTCAGCAAGAAAGTCAAGTTGAAAACCCCATTCTAATTAAAAGGGACGTTAAGAAGGGCCTTGAAAAAAAGGACAAGTATCACTAAAATCCTATAGCTTGAATACAAGTAATTTCAGAGAAGGAGCAGGGGGTAGGGGGGGGGAGGCAGAGACCCCTTGGGAAAGTGCGGTTTTCCACCTCAGGTCATCATTCTGCATTATCTAGAACTTCATTCTCAAGAGTATTTAAGACTAAGGAAACGTTCAAGGCCCTAATTCATCAACGGTTTAATGGGAGTGCTGGTCCACTAGGGCCGACAACACTTCCTGGGGGGGAGGAAAGAAATGGAAAATAAGTGTGGATAGGAAAAGGGACGGTGAGAAACATTGATGTGGCCCCCAGGAGACCGGCTGGGCGAGGCCAGGGTGAGTATGAAACATCTTGGACCCCACAGGTGTTCCCTTCTCTGGGGCAAACAGGCATTAATTGAGTCAGCTTCTGTTGTACCAGTGACTGTCCTAGACACTGGGACCGAGCCCCCACAGATGGGCCTGGCTGGTGCCGTCTGCCTGTGGCTGTGCTTGCACTCTGCTTCGAGCATTTTTTCCTTTGTGCACGCACGTGGGGCTTGCCTCTGCCTATGTTTCCTACGTGGCGTGGTGGGTGTGTGTGTGTGTGCTTGTGTGGTGTGTGGAAGAGAGAGACCGAGACAGAGAAAGTAGAGACAGAGAGGACAGAGTGAAGCTGTCTCAATTCTCCTCCCTTTGCTACTGGTTTTCTACATCTTCCAACTGTCTGTGGCCAAAGTGGTCAGTAGTTGTTGAGAGGAGAGTCAGAACCTAGTGGGCTCATGACAAAGCGTGGTGTCCATCGCATGGAACAGTGGTCTCAGACCCACACATCACCCAAGGATCAGTGCCTAACTGGACTGAGAATTCTACCATTGATTAGTTGTTGCCATGAGTGCAGAAAAGAAAAAGTAGTGAAGCATGTGTGGTCTGCAGGCGCCTGACCCTGCTCTAAAATTAAATTGAAAAAGTAGCATTTGAGGAAAATCATGAAAGTCTTGGAAAAAGCCACAGAACTTTATCTCAGGGACTGGAGTACCTTGTGCATGGTCTAAGGTTTAAACTCCCGCATTGGTCGTCCATTGCCCAGGTCACCTGATGGCCTCAGACACCAATGAGGGCTAAAACTCTACCGATGAGACCACAATCACCAGCTTTATGGCTGCTGCTCACCACCTCTGGGGCCTTCCTTGTGTTCCTATTTGGCTGCTGGCTGCCGTCTGCAAAGCTTCCTGGGAAAGTAGTACATTTGGTAATTGATCATGAGTCAGTCTTGGAAGGAATAGAAGAAAAGGAATTCCTTTCCAGAAGTGGAGGCCCAGGGCCTCCTTTCCAGAGGAGATGGCCCCACCTCGTGCCCGGACAGCTTGCGGTTTCCTGACAAGTCACGTCCATTCACAAGCCTCTGTATCTTTGCTCAGGCAGTAGTTCCTCTGTCTGAGAGCTTTTCCTCCACTGGTCCGCTGGAAGCACTTCTCGGCTCCATGGGGCCAGAGAAGCCCTGCCCTACTCGGCCCACCCTCCCTGAGCTCTGCAGCCTTCCTAGAACACCTGGGCTTCGCACGGATCACACACGTGGGTAAAAAACATGTGTGCTGGGTCTGGTTCCACTGCTCGATTCCAGGGGCCCAGAACACGTCCATCCTGGGGTGTGCCACATGGCAGGTGCCTCCGAGAGTCACAGTGCGATCACGTCTCCTTTGGTGCCTTGGTGTCGGCATTATTTATTGAGCGTCTGTATTCCCAGAGCTCCACAGAAACAGTGACTTGGGTCATTTTGGTCTAATGGTGTAGACGAAGGGCCCGTGGTCCAATTCATCCTGAGTCTGTGGACACAGGAAGGAAAAGGCCTTGACAGGTTTTAAGATTTACTTTATTATGTTTGATAAATATTCTCTAAACTCACTTGAAAGGTTACTTGAGGGGTGTGAGTATGTGGACTTTCCACTGGACAGGCAGGGTCTGTCTGCCCCAGGAGCCTGGGGCGGGGGGGCACAAGGCCGGCAGTTTTTCCTTGGGGTGAGATTCCATTGGGGTTCTGACCAGCGAGGCCGAGATGCAAAGGCTGTTTTACTGCTACAGGATTGGCTGGGACACCTCTTCCATCTGCAGAAATCATACTACAATTGTTGTAAATTAGCATAGTATTACCCACCCGTGAGTTCTTCTAAATACATACTGTGTTCCAGACACGGAGCTAAGCACTTTCAGTGCATTCCGTTATTTCATCCTGCCGCGCACTTGCTGGAGTCAGTGAGAAGTGGGGAGGAGAGAGGCGGGGCAAGTGGAGGTTTGGACCAAGTCTCCTCCTCTCTTCTCTCTTTCACAGCCTAGGCCAACTGAATGTCTGTTGTATCAGCTATCTACGCTGTGTAACAAATCACCGCGCAAATTTGGGAGCTTCAAACAACCACTCATTTACTAGCTACAGTCTAATGCAGAGGGGGAAGTTAGGAAAGCTTAGCTGGGTCCTCTCAACTGGGGTCTTGTGTGGGGGTGCAGTCAGGTGCTGGGCAGGCTGAGTTCTTCTGAGGCTCCGGAAGAATCATGCCAAATCGTTCCAGGTTGTTGGCCAAGTCAGATTCCTCAAAGCTGTAGGACTTGATGTCCCCCTTTTTCCTTGATGGAGAAAAACCTTCTGTTAAAGGTCCCATGATTAGATCAGGGGCCCCCCGGCTGAGTGTGTCCCTTTTGTAGAGTGAACAAGTTGTGCCACGTGACACAAGCTATGTGGGGGTGGACTCCATCAATTTCACACAGCAGCAGGGAGTAACCTGGGGCGTGTACAGGGTTGGAGGGATCATGGGTGGCATTCCTAGAATCAGCCCCGCCACAACGTAACAACGCACTCCAGTGACATCAGCATCACCTTGGTCCTAGGGGTTATGGGGGAGCAGGTTGAGGGTGGGGCTGGGTGGGCTGCCTTTGGCTCTAGGCGAGGCCCAGGGCTGGAATTCAACGCTACCTTCTAATGGTTTGAGAGCGCTCAAGGAAGGCACCTAATTGTTTCCGGGCCCTCAGTTTGCTCATCTGTTAATGGAATGACAGCCACTGGTGGGGCAGCGGGACAGCTGAATGAGTCAAGCAGACAAAGGTTTTGGTTTTGTGCGATGAGTGTGCTGTGTTTTTTTTAAACAGTCCAGCCTTCATTTCATTTGAGCAGGATGTGACGATGATAAGCATGTTTTCAGGCTCAAACACATCCCAGTACACTAGGCATCGTTCAAAATCCAAGTGTGGCCAGAGAAGGGCCTGGTTGCCAGATGGGGTCCTGAGAGGCGTGCCAGTGTCTGACCAGTGCCTGCCCTGGCTGGTGGTTGCGAGCCTGGACCCTGCCACTGTACAGGTGCTACAGAGCCATATCCCCTCAGAGCCGGAACCTTGGGTGGGGAGGGATGCAGGTGGTGGAACATTCATGTTCCCAGGCCAGTGGAGTGGTTGGTCCCTCATTGGCGTGCCCTGAGGGGCACCACAACCCTGTGGCCACACTTTCGGGGACCTCAGCTTCCTCTTGTGTCTTATTGGGGGAAGTTTGGCAGAATGGTAGTGATGGGGACAGTGCTGTCCTTTGGGGGCAGACAAGGAGTATCATATGAGGGGCCACAAGGGCAGGCCTTTCATAACAGAGGTAGGGTAGGTAATGGGTTAGTGAGCAGATTCTGGTGTAACCACCGGGTGAGCTTCTCAACTCTACTACTAACTAGCTATGTGACTGAACCTCCCTGAGGTCAGCCTCATTTTCCCTCCTCTGTAAGATGGAGGATAGTGGTTGGACCGATCTCAAAATGTTGTCATGAGGATGAAAGAAATCGTGTGGGATATGCAGTTGTGCGTTGCTAATGATAATGCTGCCATACAAAGTTAGTCCACCATTATCACGTCATCCCATCCTCATCACCATCATTATTATACCATTAATCACTGATCAACCATCATTGTCTTCACCATCACCATCACCATCACTGCAGGCCATCACCACCACCATCACCATCACCATCACCATCATCACCAATCACCAGGCCAGCCATCGGAAACGGGACCAACCGCAGGGGTCGGACCAGCCACCATCACCATCACCACCACCACCCAGCCATCACCCTGGGGGGCACCACGGCACCATCACCATCACCGAATCACCCCACCAGGTCACCATCACCAACCACCACCACCATCACCAGGTCACCATCACCATCATCACCACCATCACCATCCACCATCACCATCACACAATCATCATCACCATCACCAACTCACCTACTCACCATCAGTCACCACCATCACCACCATACCCCCCCATCCCGTCATCACCATCAGTCACCATCATCAAACACCATCACCAATCACCACACCTCCATCACCACCATCACCACCATACCATCATCACCATCATCCACCAACCACATCACACCACTCAACCAACCATCACCACATTCATCCACACACCTCACCATCATCACCATCAGGCACCACCATCCACCATCACCATACATCATCACCGACCATCACCATCCATCCATCACCACCACAACCATTAACCTCACCACCACCAGAAAAAACAGAAACAAAAAAAGAAAAAAGAGGGAAAAAAAAGAAAGAAAAAAGAAAAAGAAGAAACAACAAAGGGAAAAAAAAAAAGAAAAAGAAAACGAAAAAGAAAAAGAAGAACAAACAACGAAAAACAAGAAAAACGAAAATAGAAGATAAAAAAAAAAAAGAGAAAGAGAGAAAGAAGACAAAAAAAAAACAAAATAAAGAAAGAAGAAAACAGAAAAAAGAAAAAGAAACAAGAAAAGCAAAAAAACAGAAAAAGAAAAAAAAGAAAAAAAAAAGAGAACAAGCAAAATGAAAAAGAAAAAAGAAAAAACAAAAAAAAAGAAAAAGAAAAACCAGAAAGCACCAGAAAAAACAAAAACCCAGCAGATAAAAGGGCAACAGAACAAGCAACCAGAAGAACCACCAGCACCAAAACACCCAGCAACCAGAGGCACCAACAGCACACAGCACCCCAGCACCAGCACCAGGCAGCATCCACCAGCACAACACACCAGCACAGCAGCACCACCGAGCACCAGCACCAGCAGGCACCAGCCAGCAAAACCCCAGGCACCAGCACCAGCACCCAACAGCACACCACCAGCCAGCACAACCAGCAACAAGGCAGAATAATAAACATAAAAAAAATAAAAAAAAAAAGAAAAATCGTAAAAAAAATAACAAATCACCACTAAAAAGGCACACCAAAATCAACCAACAACAAGTAAACCATCACAAAAACAAACACCATAACACATCACCAGCACCACCACACCACCACACCAACAACAATCACCTATCACCATTCACCCCCACCATCACCATCCACAATCCCATCACACCACCATCAAACCACCACCCAACCATCACCACCCACCATCACCATCACAACCATCAGCCTCCATCACCATCACCCACACCTCACCATCACAATCACCATCAGAAAAAAATAGAATTAAAAAAAAAAGAAAAAGAGGGAAGAAAACCAAGAAAAGAAAAAGAAAAGAAAAAAGAAGCAAAAAAAGAAACAAGTAAACAGAAACAGAAGTAAAAAAGAAAAAAAAAGAAATGAGAAAACAAAATAGGAAAAAAGAAAAACCAGAACAAAGAAGACACAAAAAGAAAAACACAATGAAAACGAAGAAAGAACAAGAAATAAGGACGCACCACACAGAAAAAGCACCAGTCAAACAGCAGCAACACCAGCACCATCAAACAGAACAGGCAGCTCAACCACCGAGCATCAACACCTAGCACCACACACCAAAAAAGAAACAAGAAGAATAAAAAAAAGAAAATAGAAAAAAGAACAAACGACCACAAAAAAGACACAGAAAAAAGAAACAAAAACAAAAGACACAAAAATAAACAGAACCAGAGAAAGAAAATCTAAGGCACAAAGAAAAATCAACAACCAGCACACAGCCACCACCACCAGCCAGCACACACCAAAGGCACCACAACCAGAACCACACCACCAGCAAGAGCAGCAGAAGCAGACAGGCACCACCACCAGCACATACCAGCCAGCACAGAAAAAAAATACGATTATAAAGAGACAGAAGAAGGAAAAAGAAAAAAAAAATGAAAAACAAGAAAGAAAAAGCAAAAAAAAAAAGAAAAAAAAACTAAGAAAAAAACCAACAGCAAAAAAAACAAACAAGAAAACCATACAGAAAAAAAAAAAGAACCAACCACCAAGAACCAGAACACCACAAAGGCAAACAACAAGCACCAGCACACACCAGCACCAGCACCAGCACCACCAGCACAAGAACCACACACCAGCAACCAGAACAAGCACCACAGCACCAGCAGCAGCAGCACCTGCACCCACCACCAGCACCCCCACAGCACCAGCACCACACCAGCACCCCACCAGCACACCCAACAGCACCAGCACCACCACCAGACCAGCACCAGCACAGCAGCACCACCAGCACCAACAACCAGCACCGGCAGCACCATCCAAGCACCCACGCAGGCAGGACAAGCGGCAACCAAGCACAGGCGAGAGCACAACCACCAGGCAGAAAACCAGGAGCACCATCGCGAGCACCAACCAGCACCACCACCAGCAACAAAGAAAAAAACAACAAAAAAAAAGACATCAAAAAAAAAAGAAAAAAAAAAGAAAAACAAAAAACAAGGAAAAAGAAAGATAATACAAAAAGAAAACAGAAAAACGCAAGAAAAAAAACTTAGAAAAAGAAAAAGAAGAACAGTAAAAAGAAAAACAAAGAAAAAGAACAAAAACAAAAAGAAAAAAGAACAAGAAAAAAAAAAAAAGAAAAAGAGGCAAAAAGAAAAAAAAAAAGAAAAAGGAACAAAGAGAAAGAAAAAAGAAAAAGAAAAAAACAAAAAAAAGAAAAAGAAAAAAAAAAAAAAAAAAAAAAATCAAAGATAACATAAAAAAGAAAAAACGAAAAAAAGAACAAAAGACAAAGGAAGAAAAAGAAAAAAACGAGAAAAAAAAACAGGAAAACAGAAAAGAAGAAGAAAAAGCAGAAGTAAAAAAGAAAAAAAAAACAAGAAAAAAATAGAAAAACAAGAAAAAAAAAACAAGAAAAAAATAAACAAGAAAAAACAACAAGAAAAATAAAAAGAAAAAGAAAAAAACACAAAGAAATAAAAAAAAAGAAAAGAAAAAAAAAAAGAAAAAAACTACAGAAAAAAAAGAAAAAGAAAAAAAAAAAAGAACACAACAAAGAAAAAAAAAATGAAAAAGAAAAAAAAAAGAAACAAAAAAAGAAAAAAGAAAAAGGAAAAAGAAGAAAAAATAAAAAAAAAGAAAAAAAAAAAAGACAAAAAGAAGCAACACCCAAGAACAACAAAGAAACAAAAAAAGAACAGAAAACAAGCACAAAAAAAAGAACACAGCACAGAAACAGAAAAAAAAGGAAACAACACAAAAGGAAACCAAAAGCAAAAGAAGAAGAGAACAAGACAAACACACAAGAACAACACCACACAAGCAGCCACCACCAGCCACCAGGCACCCCGCACCAGCACCACGCACCAGCACCCTCACCATCAGCAGAACCACCACCATCAGACCAGCAACACCACCACACCTAGACGACGCACACCATCACCAGCACCAGCAGCCACCCAAGCACCAATCACCAGCGCCAGCACCAGCACCAAGCACCACCACCATCCAGCCTAAGCTCCAGAACCAGCACAGGCACCAGACCCGCAGCAACCCCGCACCTAGCAACCAGCACCAGCGACACCACCAGCACCGGCACCAGCACCAGTCACCAGCACCACCACCATGCACCAGCACCAGCCCAGCACCGCACCAGCACCAGCACCACCACCAGCCACCAGCACCACCAACAGAAACAGAAAAAGCAAACAAAAAAAGAAAAAGAAAATAAGAAACAAACTAAAAGAAAAGAAAAAGAAAAGGAAAAACGCAAAAAGAACAAACAAAAGAAAAAAAAAAAGCAAAACAAAGCAGGAAAAGAACAACCACCAAACACAAGCACAACGAAAAAAACCACCACAAGCAAAAAAAACACACAAACAGCAACCACAACCAGGACCAGCACACAACACCAAACCAGCACAGAAACACCACAACACACAACAACAACCACCCACCACCAGCACAGCACCAGCACCATCCACCATCACCAGCCCACAAGCACTCAGCTACACAACCAGCACCACCCCCCCACCACCAGCAGCACCCCCAGACACCCCGCACCAGCACAGCACCAGCACCACCACCAGCTACACCACCAGCACCACCACCAGCACCCAAACACCAGCACCAGCGGCACCACCAGCACCATCACAGAACCAGCACAAGCAGCCCCACCAGACCAGCAAAAAACAACAGGAAACAAAGAAAAAAGAACAGAAAAGAATAAAAGAAAAAAAAAAAGAAAATTAGAAAAAGAAAAGGAATAAAGAAAAAAAAAAACCCGACTAAAAACAACAAGAAACAAGAAAAAAAAAGAAAAAAAGACAAAAGAAAAACGAAAAAGCAAAAAAAAAAAAAAGATTATAAAAAAAAAAACGAAAAAGGAAAAAAGAAAAAAAACACAACAAGAAAAGAAAAACGAAATAAGAAAAAAAAAAAGAAAAAAAAAAGCAAAAAAACTGAAATAAAAAAAATAGGAAAAAGAACAAAATAAGAAGCAAGCAGAAAAACGAAAAAGAAAAGAAAAGGAAAAATATGAAGAAAAAAAAAGAAAAAAAAAAAAGAAAAAGAGGAAAAAAAAGAATAAAGAAAAGAACAATAGAAAGAAGAAAAAAAGAAAACAAAAAAAAGAAAAACGACGAGAAAAAAAAAAAAAAGAAAAAAAAAAAAAAAGAAGAAAAAAAGAAAAAAAAAAAAAAAACAAAACAAAAAAACGAAAAAATAAGAAAATTGGCGCCTGGTCGAGCCCCGGTGTACCACCAGCACAAGCACCAGCACCCCAGCACACCACAAGCACCAGCACACCAGCAACAGCAGCAGCAGCACCGAGCACCAGCACCAGCAGCACCACCAGCACTACCAGCACCAGCACCAGCACCAGGGCACCACCCAGCACACAAAAAGCAACCACCACCAGCACCAGTCAGCACACCAGCTACAGACACCAGCACCACTCCAGCACCACACCAGCACCACCACCCAGCACCAGCACCACCACAAAACCAGCACAGAAACAGAAGACTAAAAAAAGAAAAAAAACAAAGAAACAAAAAACGAAAACAAATATACCTCACGCCACGTATTACTTAACCAATCCAAACGTTCTCACAATGAACCCACCTCCAACGAGCGTCGTCATCACTTCCACTAATCTCTCTTTTTTTTCCCCACTTCATCAACCCCAAGCACCAACCCCCCACCCTCCTCCTATACCACCACAAACACCATCCCATGCACCATCATCACCACCATCACCACCAGATCACCATCACCAGAACCATCACACCACCAGTAAAAAAAAAAATAAAAAAAAAAAGAAAAAAAAAAAGAAAAAGCAAAAAAAAAGAAAAAAACAGAAAAGAAAAAAAAAAAAATAAAAAAAAAAAAAAAAAAAAATAAAAATAAACATGCAAAATAAAAAAAACATAAAAAGCAAATAGAAATACCATAACAATCACCCAAAACACACAAAAACACATCTCATAAACAGCACAATCAAAAGAAAAAAACAAAAAGTAAAAACAAAATCACATAAAAAGAAAACAGAACCATAAAAAGAAACAAAAGCACAATCACCACCATCACCATCCCACCATCCCACCACCATCACCACTTCACCAGCACCTACCACCGATCACCATCACCACCACCATCCACTCACTCACCGCATCAATTCACCATCACACCACCACCATCACCATCACCATCACCATCCACCACCACACATCACCACCCCCATCACCCACCACCATGCACCATCACCACCACCATCACCATCACCCTCACCATCACCCATTACATCACCTCTACCATCACCAACACCATCACCGTCACTCACCACCATTCACCCATCATCATTACCATCGTTTCACCATATCACCATCTCTATCACAAACCACCATCAGTTAACCATGATCACCATCGAGAGAAAAAAAAGAAAAAAAAAAAAAGAAAAATAAAAACAAAAAAAACAAGAAAAAGAAAAAGAAGAAAAAAAAGAAAAAAAAAAAGGAAAAAGAAAAGGAAAAAAAAAAGAAAAAAAAAAGAAAAAAAAAAAGAAAAAAAAAAAAAAAGAAAAAGAAAAACGACAAAAGAAAAAAAAAAAACGAAAAGAAAAAAAAAAAAAAAAAAGGAAAAAAAAAAATAAAAAAGAAAAAGAAAAAAAAAAATAAAAGAGAAAAATAGAAATAAAAATAAAAATAAACAAATAAAAAAAAATACGAAAGAAAGAAAAATAAAAAATAAACTATAAAAAAACAGCACACAAAACCAGAACATCACCAAAAAAATAACCAAAACAATAAAAATCAAAAAAAAAAGAAAATAAAAAGCACAAAAATCACAGAGCACAATAACAAAAAGAACCACCACATAAAAAAAAACATACACCATCAAACCACACATCAACCACCAAAATAAAAATCACAAGCAACAACACCACCACAATAACCCTCCACCATACATCACCACCACCATCAACACCACATCACACACCATCACCATCACCATCACCATCATCACCACCATCACCAACACCATCACCGTCATCACCACCATCACCATCATCATTACCATCGTCACCATATCACCATCTATATCACAACCACCATCATAACCATGATCACCATCGCTATCACCACCATCACCATCACCATCACCACCACCATCACCATCTCATCATTGGTTTAACAGGTGAGTTTGCACCCTGAGTATTGCAGGCAGAGGGAAAGAATCCAGCCGAGACAGGTCACAGTTCTATGGTACTCCCCACCTCCCAGCGGGCCTCAGATGGGCTGTGGTGGGGGTGGGGTGGTCACAGAAGCAGACGTTGGCCCAAAGGAACGAACTTCATTGTCCAAAACTAGGCTCCAGTGGGACTGAGTCTGGGTCAGCATTGGGTGCTGGAAGTATCTAGGATTGCTGGGCTGCCGATAGCAAATTACAGTGGGGTGAGGCATCTCCTGGCACCCACCTCCTTCCATCTGCTCCTCAGAAGGGACTCATTGTGGAGAGGGGCTGCCTGGCAGGACCCCAGAGGTCTCACGCCACCTCCGCCTCTCCCTTGCTGGATGGTCTGAGACAGGCCCCTTTGGCCTCAGTTTCCTCTTCTCTAAGAGAGGGACACAGTGGGACACCACTGGGGGCCGGCCCATAGATGGTGCTGATGGGTGTGAAAGCCACCCGGGGGCAGGTGGCAGGGGGGCAATGGGTGTGGACGAGCTGCAGGGGCCCTGGGATTCCCGAGCTGAGGTGCTGGCTGCTGTCAGAAGCTCTTCACTTCCATTCAGTGGCGGTGCAGACCCTGCTGGGACGTCTCAGCAGCTGTCCACGGGCATCTGCAGCTCGGTGTAAACCAAATGAGGGGCAACGAAGCCCCTCCTGCGTCACCCCAGCCTCCACATCTCACCAAGTGGCGACTCTGTCCTCCCAGGAGTTGTCTGGACACCCCCTCTCCTTGACCCTCACCTTGACTCTGTCCCTGAGCCCTGTCAGAGTCACCTTCTGTCCCACCACCATCTCCCACTATGGACCTGTGTGACCATGGTCACCTCCCCTCCTGCCCTTTCCAACCCCCTTCCACGCAGCGTCCAGAAGAAGCTTCTAAAGTGGAAGAGAAGGCCCTGCTCCTGCCACGTGCAGGGTCCCGGCCGCGGGATAAAGTGCAAGGCCCTGACAAGGCCCGAGAGGCCCCGTGAGCTCTGGGGCTGGCTGTTGGCTGGTGGCGGCAGCTCTGTCTCAGGTGGAGGGCCGGCTTGCCACCAGGGTCTGGGCACACGGAACTGACCCTGAGCAGGGCCGGGGCTGTCTCCTCTCTGGACCTTGTGTGCTCAGTCCCCCCCCTCTTCCCACCCATCTGTCTCATGGGGGGGCCGTGTGGGCTTATGAATTACTGCGTGTCCGGCTCATGGGACGCCTCATGTATGGGAAATCCTCAAGAATGTTCTGTATCTGTACGCCTGTTGTTACGAATATTATTAATATTGCCCAGGAAGGGATGAGGAAGTGAATGAATAAATGGAAAGTGAATGAATGGAGGAAGGAAGGAAGGAATGGCACTCGGCTACATCATCCTCTGGTTCCCTGGGGCCTCCAGGATCACTGAAGGTAGTTGGCCGTGTAGATCTCCCACAGGGGGGACCCAGACAAGCCAGGGAGGCCTGACTCACCCAGGGCAGGCCTTGGGTTGGGTGTCGCTCCACCCTGACCTTAAACCCAGGGGAAGGAATCCGTGGGGGGAAGAAAGCCCCGCCCACCCAGGCTGCTCCACCCACCTCACTTCCGACGTCTTGGTTCTGTTCTCTTTCTTTTCCTGTCCGGGTCCCATCTACTGGCCCATTCTCTTAGAAAGGAGGAAGGTAAGTCTGGAAGGAGGCAGGTGACTTGGTGCTCCAGGGCTGCGGCTGGGCTAGAAGCCAGGTGCCCGGGGCTCCCTCCCACCTGATACTGTGACTGTCCCCCACCCTCTGCCTCTCCTGTGCCAGGAAACAGAGGGAGGGAACTGCTGGTGTCATCACTTCTGGATCGGGCACGTCCACCAGCTGTATCTCCCCCCCCAACCCCCATATCCAGGGTCCCAGCTTTCATACCTCTGGGGCCGGGGAGCTCACCACCTTAGAGAGCCTGTTCAGCTGCTGGGCAACCTGCATCAGGGAGTTCCGCCAGCCTTTGAGCCATAAGCTACTTTTTCTGGACGTTTCTCCTCGTTGCCAGTGGCCTTGCCTTCCGGGGGGTGGGGGGACGGTGGGGCAGGGGGCAGCTCAGCTCAGGCCCCGCCCCCGTGGAGATCTGGGAGATCACGGTGGATCTCCCAGACAGAGTGAACAGGGAGCCTCCCTCGGGCTCATACCTTTTGGTGGTGCAGTTGTTGGGTCCGTCTGCTGGCCTGGGACCCCCTGGAAGACAGACAACTGCCCGCTATCACGTGGGCCTTCAGGCGAGCAGGAGAGGCTGAGTTTTATTCAGAGAGAGGTGGCCGGGCCTTGGTGGGTGTGAGTGGGGGGAGCGGCGTGTTTGATACATTCTAGGCAAGCCCTTTGGCTGTTGTGAAGAGCTGGCTGGAGGGGGCAGAGGGCAGCAGGGAGCCCACTGTGAGGCTGGGGCGGTCATCCCCGCAGAGCCAGACACGCTGAGACAGGCAGGTGGGGCTGCAGGTAGAGACGGAGGGGTATTTTGGAAGTGAACCCAACAGATCTTGCGGGAAGGGCCGGGGCCACTGCTGAGCTGCCCAGGTCCTCCTCTGCTGGGCACGCCTCCCACCCAAGGCAGTGGTGGGGCTAGGCTGCTACACGGCGCGAGGCCTCCAGCTCCCACCAAGATAGACCAGCGGCTTCTGTCTGGTCACTGCCTTGTGCGTGAAGACGGCAGGATGCTTCTCAAGGCCCCAGAGCCAGGGCCGAGACCTCAGTGTCCTTGTAACTTTGGGCTGATAATGCTGCTCACCCACTGTCTCCAAGGACAGTGCGAGGGACTCCTGGGCTGGGACCGCCCCGTGGGTTTGGGTAGGTCTCTCCACCTCTCAGGTCCCGGGCTGGTGAGTGCAGATGTGAAGGGACCCAGATGCCGAGGGACCCAGGCCCGGACCGTCCGCTGGCCCTCGGCTTGACGGAGGCAGTGGGAGCGCCCAGCCCGAGGAGGTGACACGTTGGTGGCAGGTCTCCTGCAGGGCGGCAGCCCCCGCACAGCCGTGACAGTCAGGATCCCGTGGGGAGCAGGTGTGCTCCGCCCGAGGCCGTAAATCAAGCTAGTCACCGCCTCCAGTGACTTACTTCCCTGGCTCTTAGGACAATGTCTGGTTCTACTCCACACGCCCTTGAAGGCCGGCCCGCCGGTGCGCCCTGCCCACAGCCTGTCCCCACAATGCACTCTCCCCAGCTGGGCCTTTGCACACGCCGTTCCCTCTGCCTGGAACAGCTTCCCCTCCCCTCCCTGCCTCCTTCTTGACTTTGGTCCTCGGTTTCGGGTCCCCTCCTTGGCCAGCCTTCCTGACCACCCCGAGCAGCGGTGGCACTTCCCTGACTCGGCTGCATCTCTCTCCTCTGTGGCAATGAGCACGGCCTCCTGATGGTTGGGAGTGTCACTGCTTGTCCTCTTGTCCACTGCTGTCCCCCTTGAGCACAGGGCAGGATGCTCCATGGAGGGATCCAAAGCTGGGCCCCCGCAGCCCCATCCTTCCCTCTGCCTTGTGGGGAGAAGGCCTCTCGGGGTGACACCTGCCCCTGGAGCCGGGGGTGGACAGAGGGAGAGGAAGGGGGACGATAGCCAGGAGGCCGGGACACGGACACGCCTTGGGCAGGCCATGATGCCACTGCGAGCCCCGTGTGGGATGAGACGCAGGGATTCTGGGACACGGCTCTGCGAGGGTGGCGGGCGCCAGGCCCAGCACTGCTCACCCTGAGATCGGCCTTTCAAGGGGAAGTTGAAAAGGCCATTAACTCTGGTGTGAGGAGGTCCACAGGAAACGGCTGTGGATGGAAATGACATGGTCCCGCATGAACACAGCACTCAGCTGTCACCTTGCTGCGTCCTCTGGCCCGAGCCAAGGGTACCCAGCGCGACCCCGAGCTGGGAGGGGGCCAGGCAGCAGCCTGTGGCCCGAACGGAGCTGCCTCTGACTGTGACAGGCTCGACAACTCCGCCATGACCCCTCACAGCTGCAACCCTGGGCCCTGCCCTGGGGGCTCTGGGTGCCTGCTGAGCGCCCACTGGGTGCTTAGATCCTGGGGCCTGGGGCGGGTGAGCTAGGAGGACTGGCCGGCAGGGTCACCCCACTCCCACCTCCCCCCGTCAGGCCCTTCCTGGTGATGACAGCGTTGCCCGTCGTTGTCACCTTCCTCCTTGCCCCCGGGGGCAGGGGGGCCTCCAAGTGGTCCACAGGCCTAACCTCATTTCATCTTTGAGACAACTCCAAGAGCTAGTTACTAAAAGCCTCCTTTTAACAGATGAGGAAACTGAGGCCCAGAGAAGCCCAATGACTTGCCCAAGTCCAAGCCCCTGTTGCCCTCCCTCCTGCTGTCCTCCCCCCCCCCCTTCTCCTCCCCCTTCCTTTCTCCCATTTCTTTCCCTCCCTCCTTTACTGGATGGTTTTTTATTGCGTGCCCACTGTGTGCAGGCACCAGCCAGGTGTTGGGAAGACTAAGGTGACCGAGGCCCTCCTGGGCCTCTCCTCACCTGCTGGATGACAAGCAGGTCAGTCCCCAGGCTGATTCTGGTGCATTGGTGGTGGCACCCTGGAGAATTGTGCGCAAGGGGGTTGGGAGGCAGAATCTGGCTCTGGGAAAGTGTGCTGCAATCCATTAGTGATGTCTGCCATGAATGGAGGTGCCGGAGCGGGGGCTACTGTGCTGTCTACCTGTAGACCCCAAATCAGCAGAGCCCCTAATATGCATCCAGGCAGTGCTGGGTGCTTTGCCTGGCCCTCCAAACCAATTCCAAATTCTTCTCTCCCTTTTAAAATGAGAAAGAAGATCCTAAGGTCTTACAGCTCATCTGTAGCAGAGCTGGGATCTGAACCCAGGTTCCAAGGATCCCAATTTTCCGTGGTGTCATGCCGCTATACCCCGTTCCCCTCTTTGCTTCGGCTGCTAGGGAGCTCAGAATGGAGCTGTAGGCTTGCTCCCAGGTGCCACACTGGCCTAGGCTTCGGGACATTTTTGTCACCTTCTCCTCTGGGCTCTTTATCCTCCCTGCTGGGCCTCCCGTGGAGCAGGCCGGACATAAGTTATCAACTATAAATAAAGCGAAGACTTCCGTTCTGGCTCTCTCACTTTAGTTTCCTGGTGCATGTTTTAAGTCCCCCACGGGGGCGGTGGAGCTGGGGAGGTCCCTAACGGAAGATGACATCATCAGCTGGCCCTGGGGGGCAGCCCCCCAACCCCACGGGCCCACGTGGGCCCTGAATGCCCCCATTATGAGGGGTAACCTCATTACACAAGCTGCGCCGCACGGTGGAGTTTCAAACGGGGTTTTGTGGCTTCTGCCCTTCTCAGCAGAGCACACACAGGCAGCTGCGGTCACCCGGCTTCCTCTACTGCCGCAGCCCTGGCACCTGGCCAGCCCAGTGACCACCCCTCCATCCCATCATGAGTCAGTTTCATTCTTAACTCTCTGACTCACACCCCTTTAAAGGGACAGCAGAGCTGATTCCTCCGGGCGGGCAGGCGAAGAGGGGGTTAGGAAGAAGCTTGGGGATCTCTGGCAGGCAGCATCCCTCCATCCCCCCTCTCTGGAAGTGGAGGGGGTTTCCTGCCCTCTCCTGGGGAGCGGAGCTTGTGATTTCACCCCAGGGCTGACCGACTGCAGGGCGGGAACCCCCGGGCATTTGGCGACCTTGCTTCTTGCCTGGCCAGAAACCCTGCCCAAGCTCAGAAAGGCCAACAGATCTTTGCAAGCCACCCTATTTGTCCTGCATTCTTCTCATCACCGTTCCTAGAACATCCCGAGCTGCCTCCCAGGCAGCCCCTCCGGCCACCTGGAACGCGCGTCCCTGCTTTTCGTGGTTCCGTCCCCTCCTTTAGGTCTCCTTCCTGCCCCCTCCTCCGATGTGGCCCTGCCAGGCCCTGTCACAGAGCTTGCCAGCTCTGCCAGCGTGAGTAACAACCCACCGCTCTGTTGAGTGTGTGTTCACTGGCTTCCCCCACCCGAGACTGTCAGCCCCGTGAGGGCAGAGGGACATTGTGTGTCTTGCTTACAGCACAAGGCCTGGCACACACTAAGCGTGAATAGGAATCTGCAGAGCGAACAGATGGACGGGTGAGCAGCCGCAGGGCCCTCCGCGGCCGTCCGCTGTCAAGAGCATGGGTGGCTCCTCCCTGCAGACAGGGCACCAGGGGACAGGCCAAGGTTACTTGTGGGCAATCCTGAGTCCAGGGGCTCCTGCAGGGGCTGGGTGCGTAATTCCAATCGGCTTTAGCGGAGCCTTAAGAATTTCCCTCTTTTCTTCCTCTGTCTGACTCATACATAGGCCTTGAAGTTCCCTTTTTTGTCAGCGTTTCTGCCGAGGTTACAGAGTGGTCAGGCAAGGCCGGCAGGGCCTGGGCAACTGCAAGAGCCAGGCCACTGTTTCATTCACAAAAATAGGACCTGCCTGCTTCCCACGTCCTGCTGGCTTGTGGTGTTTGCAGGTTTGCTGGGGCTGGGGCGCTCCTGGGGGTTTAAGAGGCCCGAGTTCGTGCATCCACACGGCTGGCGTCTATCTAGGCCTCTCCCTCCAGCCTCCTGGCTCATCTTTCCTGGAGGCTGGGGCAGGGATGGGGGTGGGGGCATGGATGCAGAGCAGAGACAGGGAAAAGGGAAGGGAGGTCGGGACTGGTCACAGGGGCCGTGGTCCTCCCCGGGGGACAAACTGGTTTGTCCCAGGCAGCTGGGATGCCAGGGCCCCTGTGGGGCAGTCTGCCTCCTGCCCGATGCGCCCGTCCCCTCTGTGGTCACCACCTCCCAGGCTGGGTTGGAGAGAAGGATGAGGGAAGATAAAGGGGTGAGAAGAAAAGGATGCCACTGGGGCACAAACTCCCAAACTCTGCCATGTGTTCCTCCCCCGGGCAGCATTTCAGCCACCTGCAGGGAGCCCTGGGGTCTTGCCAGCATCACACATTGTTCGTCTTGGAGCCCCTCAGGGCCAGGGTGCTCCAGGCGCATCAGTGACTCGATGCGATCCCGACCTCCTGAGCTGCCAGTCTGAGGGCGGAGGCGGATGGGCAGCTAGACGGTGAGAACACAGGGTGGGAAGTGCCTTAGCAGGAGACGTGCAGAGAAGGGGGCTGGCCCCGCCAGGGGGTCAGAGAAGCCGTCCAGGAGGAGGGGGTGCCTGGGAAGACCCCTGAAGGGTGAGGGGGTGCGGGTGGAGGGGAGGTGGCGGAGGGACAAAGGCTTGGAGCAGAGACCTGGGGTGTGCTGGAGGCCTCGAGAGCCGTCAGGGAAGCTAAGCAGAGTGCTCTGGGATGGGGCCCAGGACGGGGAAGACAGAGGCTGGGACGGGGCGGGGGCCCTGCTGAACTAGAAGGCCGAACTGAGCAGCTCAGACGTTTCCCAAGGGTGGCGAAGGGCTGTCGTGGACTTGGCCTGCTTCGGGAGCTTCCGGATGCCTCCTTGGGCAGGGTGGATGGGGGACGGGGTGCCTGGGGGAGGGGTCAGGCAGGCGAGGCAGCGCTACCCCTCCTGCCAAGCCCCTGCCCAAGCCCTGGGGCTGCCCCAGAAGGGTGCCAGCAATACCCCCAGGCCCGGCAGGCAGAGAGAATTCTAAGACCCGGCACCTTGGTCGGTTTGGGAGGAGCTGAGGCAGGGTGGAGGTGGGGTGGGCCTCAGCCCTGAGTTTGAAACCAAAGAGGAAGTCCTATGAGTGAGAGGCACAGCCAGGCCTGCTCCGGCCACCCAGGGCCTGGGCCCCTCTCTCCGGAGCAGAGCAGTATCCCTGGGAGTCTCCCCAGAGATGTCTCTGCAGGCTCCAGTGGCTCTGGGACCCAGAGGAGAGGGGGGCAAGGATGACCCAGAGCAGCCATCAGTTGGCCGATGGTGCTGCATCCGTGGCAGGGCTTGGCCACGTGGCTTCCCGACTGCCCTGTAGGTCCCATCTGTCACCCGTGACCATTTGTTAGCTGTAGCGACTAGTTCAGGTACCTTGCTTGTGTCTCACAGTTAATAACAGAGAATGTCAACGTAACAGGGAAAAGAAGAGGTTGGTGGATGCTTAGAATTGACCCGCAGGGCGTGGCCGGATGAAGAAGGTGCCATGGATCCTCATGTCTGTGGCACCTCTGGACCGCTCAAGGGGACGAGCAGTCCCAGCGCCAGGTGGGAGAGCGCCATCCCGTTCTGCCACCCTCACGCAGCTGACCACAGCCTCCTGTAACGAGCCCACAGGGCACCGTGTTGGGTTCTCCAGTAGAGGTTTCACTTTGACCTTGTGCCCCTCTGGCCAGGTGGGAGGAGACAAGTTCTGGAGGACATTCCAGCCTAGGGTCACGAAGGGCCATGCGGTCCAGTGGTCCCTCGACCACTCCCCTGACCCCCCCCCCCCCCATGCATGGTTGCTGCAGGCGCTAAATCCAATCCTAGGAGAGAAGCACTTTGAGATGCAAAAGCTGTAAGATACTATTAGGATCATTCAAAACACAACCAATTAAGGTTTTACGAGGCTGAGCTGCCCCTCTGGAATTCCGTCTTATCCAGCGATCTCAGAGTGCTGGGCCCATCCAGAATTAATTAGGCCCTGCAGCCAAAGACTGCACACTGCACCTAGGAGCGCGGGGAGGGGCGGGCCGGGGTCAGACAGGAAGCAGCGAGCATTGTTCACGCTCACTGCTGCCCTGGAGTCTGGGGCCCCTGGCTTCCTCCGGAGGCCCCAAGCCTGCTGTTCCTGACCAAACTGGCAGGAGGTGGGGAGATTGGAGGCCTCTCCCCCAGCTCCGACCACACGAAGGGTGAGGATGAGCTACAGCAGGAGGAGGGTTAGGCTCCACAGACAGCAAGGAGACAAGGACGGGGCAGCTTTGCCTGGGCTAGAACCTTCTGGGTCCAGATCCCAGAAAACTGGTGACTGTAAACTCCTGAAGATCACGGGCCATGGCCTGAGTCACAGAGGCTACTGGGATGGACAGGGTCTGATGGCTGGAGAAGAGGGAGTGGGCCATGGAAGAATGAATGGATGGGTGGATGACAGTGTGGCTAGATGGATGGGTGGGTGGATGGATGGATGGTTGGATTGGTGAGTTGGTAGATAGAGGAGTGAACGTATGAGTCCACCTCAAAGAGGGAATGTGGGCCGTGTGACCTTGCTGGGACCAGCAGGACCTCCTGGAGGGCGTACTGGCGTGCGTAGCATGACACCCACGTCCTCCACCAGCTGGGCAATAGCCTGGGGATCAATGATCCAAGCTAGGACCGGGAGGGGGCCTGGATCCTTTTCCTGATTCAGCTTTATTGGCTCCTTGAGTCTGGTCAGTTGCCTCCCCTCCAGGCCTTGGTTTATCTGTCTGCAACGTGAAGATGCTGGATGAGATGGGCTTCTGAAGAAGGCCCAGGAGGCTTCCGGGTCCTCTGTGGGAGGGGGGCAGCAGCTCAGCCCCTCCCCCTCCAGCTCACAGGCTCTCCGTCGCTCCTTTCCCAGACTCTGTCCAGGCACCTGTTGTGCTCCCTCTTTCCCCTTGCTCTCCAGGACTCTGGGCACAAAGCCAGCTGAGAGACAGTCCCTGGGGAAAGGAGCCCTGGCCCCTGCCCCGAGGCTGGAGGAAGAGGGGCTGCCAAGGCCACAGAGGAGGGGCCGTTCAGCAGGCCCCTGGCATGCTCCAGGCTGAGTAACCCTGAGTCACCACTGTCACTTCCTACCACACATTCTTTCATCCCAAAGGCCACCTCCCTGGAATCTCCTGGGGCAGTTGCCAAGGGTGTGGGGGGCACTTAGCCTGCCCTGGCCGGATGGACCAAGGGCTTGGTCCCTGGAACCCTGGCAGGGAAAGAGGACCAGACAGTGTGACTTCCCAGGAAGGGGGTAGACATCCTCTGTGTTTCACTGGCTAGGTCCTTGCTGCTGTGAAGACCTGAATCTGCCACCTTGAGATCTGGGGACCTGGGAACACTGGGCCTCCCCCAGCTCACTGGATTTCATTGGGCCGAGGAGAGGGAAATGGCCCAGCTGCTCCCCTCACCCTTCTCCTGCCCTCCATTCATTCATTCATTCATTCATTCCCTACTTATTTCTTGCACGCATTCAGTCTACCCAGCGCACAGCCCTGGAGAAACACTGACCACCCCCCTTGACCACTCTCTGCAGATCTTGCCCAAGGAGGGGGTGGTCACGGCCAGAACACCAACCTGCTTTAACATCCTTGCCAACATCCCTCCCCCTGGGAAACCATGTATCCCAACAAGGCTACAATTGTTTTGTATTTGAAATTCCACTAATTTTTTCGTGTCTTTGCATTCATGATTCCTCTTTAAACATCAAAGGGAACCATAGGCCATTTTTACTCTTAAACGTTCTGTACTCGAGGTGGCTGGTCATTACCCACGGCTCCAATGATAGGCTGTACTCTGTTCAGATTCCCAAGATTACAAAAAGGAAATTCAGCTAATTATAGTTTGATAGAAATTACAGTCCTGCCGATTCCTGATTGACTTGGTGGGTTGGCATGAATCATTGTGTTCTTGGATAAGATTTTATTAATCTTTCACAGGAATTTCATGAGGCACCTCCTTCAAGGAGAAATTTCTTTTGTGTTTCTCTCCCATGAAAAACCGGCCCAGGTTACTCCCAGAAGATATGGATTAGGGGCGTAGAAGCAAGAACAGAGGCCTGGGATTCCTGGTCCAAGGATCCTGGGTTTGTGTGCAGCCAGTAACCAGCTGTGTGACCTTCCGCAGGCCCCTTGCCTCTCTGGACCTTCTCTGCTTCATTGGAAGGGAAACAGTGTGGTGCAATTGTTAAGAACAGGGCCTCTGGGGTCAGGCTGCCCCTTTCTAGCTGTGCGTCCTTGGGCAACCTCTTGGAGCCTCTGTTTCTTCATTGGTAAAATGGGGATGATGGTAATAATAATTCCCTCGTAGGGTTGTTTGAAGAATTTAATGGGCTAATCTATGCAAGCTGATGTAAGATATGCAATATTTGTAAAGCGGCTGCCACCAAGTGAGAGCTCCAAAGGTGCGGGCTGCTTTCTTATTGAAGTGGCCCCCTTGTATGGGGCAGAGCCGGGGCCGTGGACAGAAGTTGCAGGTGACCTCCACTATTCCATCCAGAGCAGAGGTCTGCGTGGTCAGAGCAGTGAGGGAGGCGGGGCCCCATCTCACAGATGGGGAGACTCGAGGACGGGTTTACAGTCACACGGGTAGCAGGAGGCCCGAAAGAAGTCCTGAATGTTCTCATGTCCAGTGCCATGCCCGGAGCCCTCTCAACATGGAACTTACCCAGAAGGATCTTTGAAATGGGCTTGGCCTGCTGGGACACTGAGCACCTGGCAATAGGTATCACCAAGGCCTTCTTGCTTCCGGCGTGGTCAGGGAACAGGGACACGATGGACATCCTGAGGGCATCTGGGGTTGGAGGGTGGGGTTTAGGCCTAAGAAAAGACCCCAGCCAGCCAGAGCATGATTCCTCCTGGAGCTGATGACGGTCAGATCCTGGCCCCTTCCGCACACGGACCCTTTCCAAGGCCCGGCGTCCTGCTCCTGTGTATCCACAGAATTTGCTAAAGTAAGATATTTTAGCTGCAACTGGTGACAGTCATTGTCTCCATCACATTTTCTCTGTCAGCCCTCCCCTTGCGTTTGGGGACGTTGGCATGGCCGTAGACGTGTTTGGGATTCGGTTAAGCGGGAGATCGAGCTGGGGATCTGTTTAGTTTGGGTTTATTGGACGTATCTGTGTAGTTAGGACACATTTGTGTACAGTTGAGCCGTTGCTGGCTGTCCTGGTGTAGGAAGGGCCTCCAGGGGCACCTGCCAGTCCTGGAACTCACCCAGCACTGAGCCAGGAAGATGCAGGGTCGGGGGGGCACTGTGATATATCAATACATACCATGTGCTGGGCGCCGGTAGTGTAGACAGAGGTGGAGGGAGGGGGCTTGAGGCCAGGAGGCTTGGGATTGGAATTCTTCCGGTCAGTGAGGGATGTTAGATCTCATATGTGGACTCTTCCTTTCAGAAATATACCCAACAACACAAGCAGGGGACACGGAGGCCTGGAGAGGGAAGGGGACTTGCCCAGAGGCACAGAGCCAGTTACTGGGAGGACCCCAGGAGCCTAGGTCCCCCTCTGCTGCTGCCACATGGTGGGCTCGGGACTGGGGTCACCCTGCGACTTCTTGGACAAAGAAACACGTCAAAATTAAAACCGCTGACGGCAGGAACGCTCTCCACCAACCCCTGCTGTGCTTGACTCTAGAATGTTCTTCCTTCCCTTTCAGGGAGCATTTGCATGATTGCAAGCACCACTTCCCTTTGCCACCAGGAAGTTAGCTGCAGGGCCAGGGTCACACAAGCAGCCAGCTGAGTTAGAAGGTGCTGGCTCAGGAACCAGTGGGCACCCGGCTGCCCCGCACCCGGACCCATTGGCCACGGGCCGTGTCTTCCAGAAGACCTTGGGTCCTGGGGGCTCCTCTCACTCCAAGACCCCGGGGGATACCAGGTCCTGCCCAGCCAGGCCTAGAGGGTTAGGACTGGATGAGGGGAAGCAGGAGTGGGGAGCAGCCTCTAGTTTCTCCCATCAGGACCACCGGACCCCAGCCCCACCTTCCCAGGTCAGGAGAGCCACCTTCTCCTCCATCGGGCTCCCACGCCCTGTGCCTTGGCTTTAGCTGTGCTCATCACCCCCCCGTATGTGTGCGTTATTTATTGACCAAACTCTTCTCGCGCCCTGAGAGTATAACTCATGCCAGACGCACTGCGAAGCGCCTTCCTGGTCCGCCCCGTCCGTGCACGTTCAGAGTCCGCTGGGTCCTGTCACTGCCCCCTCCCACCGGCCGCCACCCCTGGCCTCCTCAGAGGCCTTCTCTGGCCCCTCAGTGATCTTTTTTTTTTTTGCGGTACGCGGGCCTCACTGCTGCGGCCTCTCCCGTCGCGGAGCACAGGCTCCAGACGCGCAGGCTCAGCGGCCGTGGCTCACAGGCCCAGCCGCTCCGCGACATGTGGGATCCTCCCGGACCGGGGCACAAACCCATGTCCCCTGCATCGGCAGGCGGACTCTCAACCACTGCGCCACCAGGGAAGCCCCCCTGCCCAGTGATCTTGTTAGAATCTGATCCTGGTCATGCCTCCCACAGTTCCATTTCAGAGGGAATGGCAGAGTCTTCCCTGGACCTGCAGCCACACATCCCTGCCCCCTACCCCGCCCCATTCCGGTCCCTTCTCTGGCCTCCTCCCTGCCCCTTCCTGGGCTCCAGCCACAGTGGCCGCCTTGCTGCTCCTTGGACTTCGGGGGCAGCCTTCTACCCCAGCGACTTTGCACTTGCTGTGTCCCCGGCTTGGGACACTTTCCCAGACACTCGCCGGCTCGGTTAGCCTCCCCCGACCCCCTATTTATAATCACCACCACCCGCCCCTGACACTGTGACACTCACTACCCGACACGTGGGGTAGTTTCTGTGTTTATCGTGTTGATAGCTGTCTCTCTCTGCTGGGAGGTCAGCCGCCTGCCAGCAGGGACATTGGTGTTTCATCTACGACTTTGTCCCTTACACCTAAACCATGCTTGGCACATACTAGATGCTCCAAAAAGATTCACTGAACAAATGAGGGAAGGTCCCTGCCGGACAGGTCATGCTGTTGCCTGCATTTCATACATGAAGAAGCTGCCTGTCATCACAGAGATGGATGGCCTGCCTGGGGTGTCCCTGTTCTTGTGTGGATTTCAACCCGGCTTTGTCTGACTGCGAGACCCGGCTTTTCACCAAGGCCCCCGCTGCTCCCCGCTGGCACAGAGAGCCCCTCCTGTTGAGGGAGGAAGCCACCAGGCAGCACCCAGAATACAAGCTGCTCCTGGGAGTGCATCCCCGGAGCAGAAGCCCCTGGGCCGTCCTGGTGTAGGAAGGGCCTCTAGGGACACCTGCCAGTCCTGGAACTCACCCAGCACCGAGCCAGGAAGATGCAGGGTCGGGGAGGGCACTGTGATATATCAATACATACCATGTGCTGGATGCTGGTAGTGTAGACAGAGGTGGAGGGAGGGGGTTGAGCCTCAAGGAGGTGACAGGGAGGAGGGATCTGGCTTAGCTGGGGGTGTGGGAAGAGCACTTTAGGAGAGGGAAGAGTGTGTGCAAAGGCAGCAAAGAGCAAGATTGTGTTGCCTCATCGGGTCCCACACAGGGGGCAGTGGTGGGGACTTCAGGACACGGCTTGGAGGAGGGCTGAGGGGTGGCAAGGTGCATGGGCAGAGGGCCTCAGAAGTCCACCTGGAGGCCCGTGGGAACAGGAGGTGATAATGGCAGGGTCCTGCTTGAAAGACTCCTGTGACAGGTGCAGGGCGCATCAGGAAGGGAGCCAGGTGAGGCAGCAGCCCGGGAGAAACGCCCCACTGAGCCTCCCTCCTCCGCCCTCAGTGGGGCTCCGTGGAGGGACTGATGCATCCCCAGGTTGGTGGCTGGTGACTGGGTGCAGGAGGAGAAATCAGGGGGCAGGAGGTGAAGAGGTGGGTTTGGCTTGGGGCGTGCGAGGTTTTGCTGCTTGTTGTTTCTCAAGGCCAAGGGAGAGACTTGGGCTCCTTCCTTAGCAGCTCTGGACCCAAGGAGAGGTCTTGGCCAGAGAAAACGATCTGGGGGTCCCAGTGCCCTCGTGGTGACTTCAGATGGAGGCATGAGGTTTCTCCAGGAGGGGGCGCCTGGAAGAGAGAGGGCAGTTAGCTGTCTCAGCTCCAGGCCCACGGGCCGCTGCCAGGAGCTCCCACCACAGCACCTGTTGTGCATGGGCACAGAGATGCTGGCGCCAGCTCGCTCTGAAGCAGGAGGCCACCAGGGCTTGGGATGTTCTGAGGGTTCTCTGTCTGCTGCCTCCGATTTCACAGTGTGAGTGATCAAGGCAGGTTTGCTATTCTTTTTCACCAGAAAAAAAATGTATAGATTTTGGGCTCTTGCCAATGTTTCAAGAGGAAAACAGCTGAAAGGATTTGTGTTTTCAAGGGAACATTCCTCTTTGGGCTTTGTCCACCCTGCTTCCTCTTGGGAAGCCACAAGGAGGGCTGGAAAGAGTCTCCAGGCTGGGCTGGAGGGTAACGGAGACCCAGGTCCTGGTCCCAGCTCTGCTCGTAGCTCTCTGTGTGATCCTGGGACAAAAACACGAACAGTAATGGCCGGGCATCTCACCATTGCAATCTCTCCTCCGAGCCCCAGATCCTCTCCTTCCAACCATCAAAATGCCACCCTTGGGTGCTCAAAGGCACCCCCAAATCTATCTCCCAACCACCAAGTAGGTGTGCAAAGTCTCCCTCAACTCAACATACCCCACCCCAAACTGGTGACCAGCCCCAACCTGGGCCTCCAGGGTGCTCCGCATCTCAGGGAACGGTGCCAAGCCTCACACGCGGCCATCACTGCCCACAAGTCCTTCCCAAGCCCATTCCATCCACCGTATCTCTCGGACGCAGCTCTCAGATTCTTCATTCCGGCGTTCCAGCTCCTTCCACGAATCTCAATCCATCTCATTCTCTGCATCTCCAGTACCTCCCCTGTATTTCACTCAGCTGTCATGCCTCACGACAGGTCCCTCCCTCCATCCCCACGGGCCCTCTGATGCCCCACGCGCACTAGAGTGAAAGCTTCTAGGTCCGGGTCCTACCCCAGCCTCCTGTGGTTTCCCACGGCACCCAGGGAGGGGGAAGAGCAGCTGAGAATTAGGCAGAGATCAGCCCCCAGTCCCTGCCCTCCAGGACTTGAGTCCAGTGGGACATTAGAGTAAGTTTAATACTCCAGGGAGCTACGACGTGCTGAGTGTAGAGTCTGGGGAGAGTGGAGTCCGGTCCTGGGGCATGAGCCTGTGGAAAGCCTCCAAGAGGAGGGTGATTGCAGAGTGGGGCCTCAGGACACGGGAGTCCAGGCTGTGGGGATGCGAGAGGTGCGCCAGGCAGAGAGAGTGGATCCTGACCTCTGCCCGTGATGATGCTCGGGGAGCTGGCTGGGTCTCCACCACCTCCGGGACTGCCCAGGGCTGACACTGAGCTTGGGGATGAATCAATAACATTTATTGAGCGCCTACTGTGTGCTAGGCCCTGGGCAACACTTGACATGCATTCACTCACCAAGCATCCCAGCAACCCAGTTATTACTCCTAGTTGGCAGATGTAGAGATGGAGGCTCAGAGAGGTTCCGTGTCTTCCTCAATGCCACACGACGAGTAAGGGCTGAAGCCGCCTGGCTCCAGGGCCTGGGCGTGGATGGCGGGGGCCTGAGTCTTGGGCAGGGTGAGACATGGAGGTCCCAGGTGCTCCCTCGGCAGTGGCTCAACCCCGACAGAAGGTATCTCCTGACCCTGCAGCCTCTCCCTTTCATCACCCCGGGGACTGAGGTCCCCCAGGATCCCCAGCCTTGGGGCGGGAGTCCTGCCACACCCTGTTGAGGTCTTCATGCCCATTGCCTGCCTCAAACCTTGCAAAAAGCCCAGTGTGTGCTCACACGCATTTCACAGCGGGGATGCGGAAGGTGCGGGAACTCAGGTGACTTTCCCAAGTACCTGTACATCCTGGACTGGAACCCATGTCAGTCTGATTCCAAAGCCCGCCAGCCACCTCCAGAGTGAGCCATGCGGGTCATTGCCAATATCACCTGAGATTTCTTCTGCATCTCGCCCTTTACGAGGTAAAGTCACATAGGCCTCAGGACGACTCAGTGGTGTAGACACCGTAAGGTCCCCTCTTACAGACCTGGAAACCAAGCCCCAGAGAAAGCAAGACACTCTCCCAGGGCCTCACTGCTCTGCTACTGAGAGGCCAAGCTGGTGTGTGAACCCAGGCAGCCTGATCTTAACCTCTGTCTATACTACACACATAGAGAAAAGAGCTGGGAGAATCCCGTTTTTATGTGCTGCGTTTCCCCCCGGAAGCCGGAAGAATCTGACATTTACCAGCACCTACTATGTGCTGGCTGATTGCCTACCATTACTCTGCAAATGAATATCCTTAATTTTATAGACAAGGAAATGATACTGAGCTTCCTTGCTCTCCAGGTCAGCTAGAGATGGGGGACAGGAGGCAGGGAGGAGAGATTCACTGCCCGGAACCCTTGGGTCCCCACCGAAGATGCCCGAGCATCCTGGCCCCATGAGGCCGGCCCCTGGTGGGGGGCAGGGCTGTCTCCTACTGCAGCAACCTCTTCCCTCCCCCTTCCCGCCTGGGGAGAATTAAGTGGTGAATGTTTTCAAAGTCGACTGTCAAAAGAAAATGGTTGGAGGAAGGAAATGTGCAATTAGGAGCTTCAGAGGAATTTCCATCGTGTGGTTTGAGCTCGACTGTAAACACTCAGGATGGAGAGGACACGGCTTTTCCCCTGGCTGGGGTTCCTGCCAGCTCTGCGGGGCCCCAGAACCGGGTGGGCCCAGACTGGGGCGGTGGGCAGCCAGCCTCGGACCAGGGAGGTGCTGGGGGCCGCGGGGAGCCCCCATTCCCAAGCGAGGCTTTTTCCAGCAGAAGGTGTCGGCATTACAGAAAGGAAATATTAACATTATAATTATAATTCTGTTTATTTAATTAAGTTATTAAATAGGCCCGGTCTGCGAGAGAGACAGAAAAAAAAAAAAAAAACCCTTTAGTTTCATTCTAATTGCTTCTCCCAGGATGAAATTAGAGGCCTTGAGAAGGAATCAGAGCCAGAAAAGGCACAGGCTCTGGTGGGCCTGGGTCTGGGCCTGGGGTCCGGGACAGTGAGTGGGCAGGGCCAGCCCCAGGCGGAGGGGGGACCAGGCCAGGGGAACACAGGCTTCATGAGGGCAGGGATGCGGGCCTGTGGTGTCCCCATGCCTGGTACGCAGTAGGTGCTCAAGAAATAGCTGTGGAGTCAAGTTGAAGGGCTGGGGAGTGACAGTCTCAGCTGCCCCGAAGACCCTCGGCTGATGGTTTCTCCAGAAGAGAAGCAGCAGCTCCTTGCTGGGGACAGACTCTGCCAGAACACGTAGCTCTGTTCCCCGTGGTGGTCAACCAGTGTCCATCCCAGCAGTGGGGGACCTTCCTGCATTGCCTGGTGTGTATACTGACCTTCACCTCTTCATGCAGCCTCTGCCCCAGTCACTGGTGGCTGATGACCAAGGAGGACAACGTCACCGTGGGGAGGGGGCCAGCAGATCCTGCCAGCCCCCAGACTCCAGGGCAGCTCCTGACCCCCATGTCTCCTAAAGTGGCACGTTTCCTAAGGCTCTGGACGTGGGGTCTCAGAGGGTTCCAGCAGCTGAAGCCCCTCTCCCCAGCCCCCTCAACTCCAGCCCTCCACTCTGCGGAGCCAGTTCAGGGACCCGAAGCCAGGCCAGGCCCGGTGGAGACTTCCCTGAGGCCCGGGAGGGGGCCAGCCCCCAGGAGGCCCCAGATCCGGTCCTGCGCCCCCCAAGCTGACAGCTGCCCCCAGGCTCCGTGTAGAACCTCCCGTTGGACGGGAAGTGTCTCATTCCAGCTGGCACGGCCTTATCGAACAGTCGGGCTTTGTAAGTGTGGACAGCTGCAGCCGTGGGGGTGGCTCTGGGCTGGGGGTGGGGGTCGGCAGAGGGGCTGGATTTGGGAAGACGGGGGGAGGCCAAGGCCAGCAGTATCTGCAGTGAGTGGTTCATGGAGGGGACCATGGCGGTTCGGTTCTGGAGGAGCTTCCTGGAAAGCTGAGCCCCTCAAAGGGGTGTCAGAGTACTAGGTCTAATTGGGGAGGGGCCGTGAAGAAAAGAGGAATCTGTGGGAGGAAGGTGGGAGGGCCTGGGCCTCACCTCCAGGCCTCCAAGCCTTGGTCCTGGCACCCATTCTTCAATGGGTGACACTGAGACAGCCACAAAACTAACCATTTTGGAGGAAAGGGAGGGTGTGAGGACCCTTTCTATACACAGCCATCTATTCCACCCATCCACCCATTCATCCATCTACACACTCACCCATCCATCAACCGTCCATCCACCCATCCACTCATCCACTCATCTACCCATCACCCATCCATCTATCATCTATCCATCCATCCATCCAACCACTCATCCACCCATCCACTCATCCACCCATCCATCCATCTACCCACTCACCCACCCATCAACCATCCATCCACCCATCCATCCACCCATCCACCCATCCATCCATCTACCCACTCACCCATCCATCAACCATCCATCCACCCATCCATCCATCCATCCACCCAT
>NW_021703784.1:103428521-103439977 GCF_005190385.1 Monodon monoceros
CATCCACCCATCCACTCATCCACTCATCTACCCATCACCCATCCATCTATCCATCTATCCATCCATCCATCCATCCATCCATCCATCCATCCATCCATCCGCCCATCAATCTATCCATCCAACATCCATACAAAATTTGCGCTCAATTACCTCCTCTGCTGGGCTCCAGGGACCTAGAAAATGATCAGATGGTTCCTGCCCTGGTGACACTCCCAGTGTGTGTGTGTGTATGGGGGTGGGGGCAAGGGAAACAGACAGAAAACAAATAAATCCCTATGGTGACTCAGGGAAGCTCTGTAGCAGAGAAGGTGTACTTCAGTTGTCAGGGAAAGACTTGATGAGGAAGTAACATTGAATTGAGACCTGACAAGGAGTCAGGTAAGAACGACGGATTGTGTTCTGAGCAGCATGTGAGACCAAGGGAGGGTGTTAAGAGGAGGATGACTGGTCTAAGTTTTTCAAAGGATGCCTCTGGCTCCCACGTGGGGGTGTACAGAATGATGCAGGGGTGGAAACAAGGAAGGTGGTGAGAAGGATAGCACAGTAGACCAGGCTAGAGAGGACAGTGGAGACACAGCTGGAGAGGTGGGGCAGGCTCAGGACATATTTTGTAGGTAGAGGTGACAGAGTAGGTTTGTGAATTGTCTGGGGAGAGAAGGGAAGTGGTGTGATTCTCAGGTGTTTGGACCAAGAAACTGGGAAGACGATGAGCCGTTTTCAGAGGCCAGGATGACTCCGAGAAATAGGTCTAAAACACAGGGGGGCACACACCTCAGTCTAAACATACAGGCTCTGGAAACAGAGAGACCTATGTTCAAATCCTAGCTCTACCGCTGTCTATGTGTTAGTCGCTGAACTTCTCTCAACCCCTGTGACCTCACGTGGAAAATGGGGACGTCGTGACAGTTCACGTAACATGCGTGGCACAGTGCCTGCAGAAGGTAAAAGCTCAGATAAAGACTACTATTAATCATTACCTCTCCACTGGATGGGGAGTTCCTCACCCCCATCTCAGCAGCCCTGTTCCTATTTTTCTGTTTGAACAAACCCTAGAAACTGGGTTGCCAAGAGCAGCTCCTAACAGCTGCCACCGCCCCCACTCCCCTCCTCAGGTTCCGGAGCCTAAGGGTATGGGGTGCCCATGGGGATGCTCTTGGTTCCAGGATCAAGCAAATCACAGAGCAGGTTTCGCAAGAGTGGGAGGGAGCAGGAGAACTGGTCTGCTAGGCACCAGCAAGGAGCCCCATTCACAGCAATTTCCCCAAAGCAGCTCTCACTGGCAGAGAAGGATCCCCAAGGCCCCTCTCTGCTTCATAAGGAACTTGTAATTAGTAGCTGGGCATCAAAATGTGCAAGGTTAGTTGAGGCTCTTCTTGGGGGGCAGGGTCCTCTGAGATGTGGGACTGAAAGGGTGGGTGTTATTTGCAGGCACCTAAGCTCTCTAGAGCTCCGTGTTTGTGTTTTTGCTTATTTGGTTTTCTTCACTTCCCGATGAGATTGAAGACTTTGGCTGAATTGAGGATTACCCCACCCTCCAAAGCCTTAGATGTGAGCTCATCCATTTTTATCTCCATGCTGATGACTTTCAAATATCTATCTCCCAGCCTGGTTTCCCTCCTGAATGTCAGACCCATACCTCCAATCGTATATATTAATGTCTCCACTTGGGTATCCTACCCAAGTGGGATGGATACCCAAGTGGAGACATTATACGCAAGTGGATACCCAAGTGGAGGCATCGTGGGATGTTTCAAACCGAGTAACTCATGATTCCTACCAGTGTATTTATTTCACTTTTTGTTCTTTTCAGTTCTAGAATGTCCATTTGTTTCTTTATTACAGTTTCCATTCCTCTGCCTAGATTCCTTATCTGCTCCCTTATGATGAAGATATTTTCTATTAATTCTTTGAGTAAATTATTCTTTAAATATTTGAACATATTTATAACAGCTGCTTTGAAACATTTGTTTGCTAAATCTGTTATCCAGGCCATTTCAGGATTGATTCTATTGACTGTTGCTTTCCCCTTTTGACTATGAGTCACATTTCTGTTTCTTTGTGTACTTGGTAATTGTTGATTATATACTGGGCATTGTGCATGATATATTGTAGAAACTCTGGATTCGAATATCTCCCTCTGAAAAGGGTTGATTTTTGTTCTAGCAGGCATTTCAATTACTGGTTGATTACCTGAATGTGGGTGGTCTTGGTTTATTATTTGTTATGGCAGGTCTGTGGAAAGCCTAAAGCATCTCCCAAACTTCTCTAACTTGGTGAGAATCAAGCTCCAAGCAAATCTTATTAAGGCTTCTTGTTATAGAAGGTCTACAATAGGCTTTAGTCCAAGGTGTGAACCTTATTATTAAGATGAGGCCTTTCTGGTGTCACAGCTAGATACCCTAGTGTTAATGAGGTTATTCCACTGTGGTTGGGAAAGAACCCCAAAGTCCCCTAGTGTTGCTTGACATCTAGTATCTCTGTTCCACTCTCAAAACTTTAGGGCTTGAGACCACCTGTTAAGCCTCAGGTGGGGACTTCCCTGGTGGTGCAGTGGTTAAGAGTCTGCCTGCCAATGCCGGGGACATGGGTTCGAGCCCTGGTCCAGGAAGATCCCACATGCCGCGGAGAAACTAAGCCCGTGCGCCACAACTACTGAGCCTGCGTGCCACAACTACTGAAGCCTGAGCCTAGAGCCCATGCTCCGCAACAAGAGAACCCACCACGATGAGAAGGCTGCGCACCGCAATGAAGAGTAGCCCCCGCTTGCTGCAGCTAGAGAGAGACTGCACGCAGCAACGAAGACCCAACTCAGCCAAAAATAAATAAATAAAAATAATAAATTTATCAAAAAACAAGACTCAGGTGGGCTCATCGGAGCCCAGGGGCCCTCACGTGGACTTCCTCCCCTCTCCCCACACAGCTTCCAGCTCTGAAGGTTCTACCAAACTCTCATCTCTGCACCGTCTGTTCAGTGGGATTTCTGAATTCTACAGGGATGCCCACATGCTGCACCGCGGTCCAGGAAGTATCCCCCAAGTACAGATCCAGGGAGATCTCAAGGCTCATTTCATGTTATTTTCTTCTCTTGGGGTTCACAGTCTTGCCCTGCCTTTGATACAATGTTGAAAACAGTGGCCTCATATATTCTGTGCAGTTTTATGATTGTTTATGACAGAGGGGCTGATCCAGTTCCAGTTACTGTGCTGTGACCAGAAATGAGGAACTCAGCATCTTACCCCAAACCTTCCTCCCCCATGTTCTCCATCTGAAGACTTACTACAATCTACCCATTTCTCCAACACAGAATCCCGGGACTCAGCTTCGGTGCTACCCCCTTAATCACTCCCTGTGGGGGATCCATCAGCCCTAGGGGCCTCTTTGACATTCATGGGAGCTCTTGGGTCTGACGAAATTTCCTTCTCCACCCCCATCGCCCTAGTCTATCCTCCCTGGGACCACTCTGACAGCCTCTTCACTGGCCTCCTGACCGCGAGTCTCGCTCTGTTCCAACCCATTCCCCACCCAGCAGCAGAGGGTTCCTTCTCAACCTGACCATCTGGCCTGGGCACTGCTGCTGTTGTCCCTGGGGGGGCAACACTTGAGATCTGTCCCCACCTATCTCCACGCCCCCTTTTGTTGCCACCTTCTGCATTCCCACCACACGGGCCTATTTGCAGCTCTCAGGTGACATCACCTCTTATCTCAGAGCCCTCACTTGGTGGGTAAGTGGGATGCCATGCCCTGGGTATTTTGCATAACAACTGTTCAGATCTTAGCTCATGTGACCTTCCCTGGTCTTCCAAGCCTGAGTTAGATGCTTTTTCTATGTATAAACGCTATATCTGCATTTCCTCCATCATAGCCGGCTCTCAGATCTTTAAAAACCAGAGGAATGGCACTTTCACTGTGTCTCCCCAAAGCCTGGCTGGGAGACCTGCCCCATCACCGTGTGATGAAAGAGCCGGTGCCCAGGACCATGGAGGGACCAGTGGGTGGAGGTATCGGTGCATCCTGAGGCTGGAGGTGGGGCCTGGGGCTTTCTCCAGGGGGATGCAAGCCCCAGGGAGAGAAAGGATACTTCCACGGGCTGACTGCCCCCGGCAATGATTCTGCGGGTTTCTGGTCCCTGAGGGTCTCGCACAGGGAAAGAGCTAGCGAGAGCTCATTGTAGGAATTGCGGACGTACCAGAATGAGAAGGAACTGCAGACAGGGCTGTGTGCACACCTGTCCCCAGATGATGCATCCAAGGCCAGCTGCCGCCCCCGGAGGACGTGCAGACGCACTGGAAGACCTGGCACTGGATGGATGTCCTATTCCACCTGCGGGCTTCACAGAGGGGAAATTCCCTTTGGCCGCCTATCTCCCCTTCCCAATGTCCCCCCATTTTTGGTAGGGAAACTCCAACGGATACCTCTACTTGCTGTGACATTTCAACCTCTGGCCTCAGACACATCCTAAGATTCCCCAGGCCGAGGACATTTTCTCTTCATCATAGGAGACACAAGACCAGACGCCCACTCTCTGCCCCAGGGGCTGAGCCTGATGGACCCCTTTCTTGGGCTCCCATACTCTCTGGCTTCCCATTGGGCTTGGCCCTGGGCCTGTGGCTGCAGTTAAGAGAGGGGAGGAGGGTGAGGTGTGAATGTCCATGTCACAGCATCTCCCCTGGGCCGTCACCTTGGGCATGCTGTGTCCCTGGATTGAAGGTCACGTCTCCCTCGGCAGCTCTCTCTCCGGGATTTCCTCCTCCCAGGCTCTGGCAGTGCTACTTTCCCCTTATCCCTTCGGCCTATGGGTGACAGCAGCCTGGGGTGCAGTAGGCTGCCGACCTTGCGTGGTTTCCCTCCACTCTGCAGTTTTCTCAGCGTGAGTCCTCTCTTTCCTGGTGAAACCCAGACTGACAGTCACCCCAACCCGTGGCAGCCCGGGGGGGCACTCTGCACCCCCAAGGGGCTCCTGATGTGCCACCGCTCAGTGCGGGGAGATGGGGCACACCCTCGGCCGCACCCAGCACCAACCACCCAGCCATCCTCCCCCAAAGTTGGGAGAGAGCCACAGAGAGCCCATGGCAGAGCGGGATGGATGGCAGAAACAAAGGGCCAGCCCGGTGACAGTGCGGGGCAATGATGTCTGTGGGCTCTGCCGTCTCATAGATCGGGGCTCGAGCTCTGCCTCTTCCTGTTACCGGGCAGCCTTGGGGTGCAGCGTTTCATCTCTCGGAACCTAATTTCCATCCCAAGTTCCACAAAGGAGACAAGCAGAGCCTGAAAGCACAGCCCCCAGGACCCACCCCAGCCTCCCGCAGCCCCAGCGCAACTAACGAGGAGGGCGTGCTCCCAAATTCACCGCCTGCTTGCTGGTGAACCACTGCTGAGTCAAATAAGCAGGTTCCCAAAGTAGAAACCTTGTCAGATTCCAAAGAATGTCAGCCTCGGTGACTCACGTGTGTTGATCCCTAAACACCATCCCAGGCCTTTGGGATCAGCCCAGTCATCTGGGAGAAGCATCGCAATGCTGTGAGTGTAATGCTGGGTTCCGGCCACAGAAGAGCCAGGCCCAGGCCTGGCTGCCGAGAAAGGAGTTCCCACTGGGGAAATCTGATTCAATCAACTTCTCCTTTTCGGTTTAGGTTCACAGTTCCTTGGCAGTGCCTATAGCTGTGAACTCCGGCTCTGTGATGAATTGCCCGGTGGAAGGTGTTAGGGATGTTTTTGTGATTGTTATGGTGAGGGTGTTGTTGATGATGGCGGTGGGGATCCTGGTGGTGATGCGGGTGATGCCTCACAGCCTGAGCCTGAGAGCAGAGAAGTACAGGGAGATCTGACATCAGGGAACCTAACGGTTGGAGCTAGTCCTGCTACTTACTCCCTGGTGAGCTGGACCACTTACCCGGTGTCCCTGAACTTCTGTTTCCCCATCAGTAAAGGGAGAATGATCCCACCTGCCTTTCTGGACTGTTTGGGGGTCAGAGCGACCAGGGCCTGTGAGTACTCATAATCACGTGGAAAACCCGGAAGATGAGAGCTGTAAAGCTCTGAGCCGGTGCCCGCTCAGACAAGTACTAGAACCTGTAGAATGCGGCTACAGTGGATCTTGGCTTCTGCACTTTTTTGTGCGTGGAGCAGGATTCTCCTTCTTCAGGCAGCAGCACGCTCTTTCCTTTGGAAAATTTCGTACAATTTCTCTCCCCCTCAATATGGCTTGGAGGGAGCTGGCAGTCATCATACCCCACTTCCCCTGGTCACAGGGATGGGCTTGTGGTCCAGGCTGGGCAAGCCGAGTTCTTGCTGGGGCTTGCTAAGTGCAGCAGAGATGAGAAGAACTGAAAGTGGAAGATAGGGAGAAAGGGGGAGAGGAAGAGAACCCCAGGGGCTTTGTTTAAGCACCTGGATCTAGCTATACCTGAAGAGAGCCTGATCTGGCCCTGAACCTCCAGGTTATACAGGTCATGTTAACAACCACCTGGAGTTTGAGTTGGATGTCTGTACTCTGCAAAGCGAAGTGTCCTTCCCTATACCTCTAATGTCCTCAGTCTCCTAGAATCCCCAGAACCTTTCCAAGAAAGCAAAATTTATGACAGTCTGCCTTCCAAGTTTGAGGACAAAAGACTATTGTCTTGCCAGACCCAATCTGGCTCCTTTGCCCCCTCTTTTCAGGGAACAGATTGGGACTGACCCAGCTTCCAGATATCAGGGCACAAAGGTTGAGATCTGTTGCTATCCCCCGCCACTTCCCCAGGGGATATCTTTGTAGGGCAGCCCTGTTATAAACTGTAAAATGCCATGACTACTTTTGCTGATTATATAAACAAAGCCTCACCTAAACAATTCAAACAATATAGAAAAGCACAAGTGAAAAAGTAAAAGAACACATGATGGTGACCCCTGCCTCCAGAGACAGCCCTGGGACACCTGCAGACCTCTCTCCAAGTCTCCGCAGGTACAAAGGCTCCATTTCCTGTCGGTGGGTCAAATACTTGCTGCTCTGGGACTTTATCCAGGTACCAGAACATTGTGGCGACCTCTGGCCACTGGACACGGCTTCCTGCTTTGTCAGAGTTGAGCTGCTCAGCAGAATCCCAAGGATGTATTGTTCAATCCCCAGTGATGCATATTTGGGTCGTTGCCAGTTTTTTTTTTTTTTCTATTTTAAACATCACTGCAGTGAACGTATGTATATGTTCAGATTTCCCATGTCTGAGCATTTCGGTGGGGGCATTTCCTAGAAAAGGAATTTCAGAGTCAAAGAATATGAATAATTGAAAGGCGTTTGGCACATTCTGCCTAAGGGTTCCCAAGGAGTCTACAGTTCAGGTGGACGAAGGCGCCTAACTCCATAATCATGACAATGCTGGGTTTTTATTCATCCCATAAGAAATCTTTTTTTTTTTGCGGTATGAGTGCCTCACTGTTGTGGCCTCTCCCGTTGCGGAGCACAGGCTCCGGACGCGCAGGCTCAGCGGCCATGGCTCACGAGCCCAGCCGCTCCGCGGCATGTGGGATCTTCCCGGACCGGGGCACGAACCCGTGTCCCCTGCATCGGCAGGCGGACTCTCAACCACTGCGCCACCAGGGAAACCCCCAGAAATCATTTTTGAGGTAGGAGAGAAAATTTGGTGAAAGGGTCCCACTTTTAGGAGCGGTGGTTTCCTCTGTGCTCAGTACAGGCTACTCTGCTCTTGGGGAAGGGGAGGTGACGCCGTGGGTGCGGGCTCTGGCCAGGACAATTGGTCTCCTACTTCTAGGTCCTGGGGCCTGTCTCTGGGACAACGAGTCCTGATGATGCCTCTCACGCTGGCTTCTGGGAAAGCCTGTGCTGAGAAGCCACAAGGCCAAGTGCACAGGCCGCCTTGGCCCCTGGCTGCTAGGGGCTGGAAGCACAGACTGGCCCCGGGTCCTCTGAATCCTGGAACCCGGTGGACGCTGGGCCCATTCCCACGCAGAAGGCTCTTTGCTTTAGTTCTCCTGGTGAGGGTACTAAGGCCTGGAGGCTCACTGGGTCTCACCTGTCCCACCACCATCCTGCACAGAGGAAGAAACAGCACAGAGAGGGGGAGTGACTTGGCAAAAGTCACACAGCTCTGAGTGGCCAAGGAGGGACTGGAACCCAGAACTCCCTACTCTAAATGGGTTGTTTCCTCTGCCTTGGACCCGGGATGATGTGTACTACTTTGAGGAAACACTAACCTGCTTTCTGCCTCTCTAGACTGTATTTTCTAGAATTTTATATAAATAGGATCATACAATATGTACCCTTATTTTGCCTGAAATTTTTTCTCCGCATAATTATTTTGAGATTCATCTATGTTGTTGTTGTACCAAGAGTTTATTTTTTGCTGAGTAGGATTCCACTGTGTGGATGGTCCATGGTTTGTTTTTATTCATTCACCTGTTGAGGGACATTTGGGTCATTTACAGTTTGGGGCTGTTACAAATAATGTTTGAATATTTATGTTCGAATGCTATGAACATTTGTATACAAGTCTTTGAACGTGTGCATTCATTTCTCTTAGGTACATGCCTAAGAGTGAAATGGTAGGTGAATGTTTAACTTTGGAAGAAACAGCCATGTTCCATTCCCATCAGCAAAGTACAAGGGAGTTCCAGTTTCTCCACATCCTTGCCAACACTTGGCATCATGGATCTTTTTAATTTTCGACATCCTAATAGGTACATAATGATATCTTATTGGGGTTTTAACTTGCATTTCCTAATGACAAATGATATTGAGCATCTTTTCACGTGCTAATTCTCCATCTATCTAAATCTTCTGTCCATTTTTATCTGATTGTTTGCTTCCTTATTACTGGCTTTGTATATTCTGGACGCAAGTCCTTTATCAGATATTGTGACTTCCAAATATTTTCTCCCAATCTGTGACTTGACTTTTCATTCTCTTAACAGCATCATTCAAAGAGCAGAGATTCTTAATTTTGATGAAATCTAAGTTATCAGGTTTTTTTTTTTTTTTTTTGTGATACACGGGCCTCTCACTGTTGTGGCCTCTCCCGTTGCGGAGCACAGGCTCCGGATGCGCAGGCTCAGCGGCCATGGCTCACGGGCCCAGCCACTCCGCGGCATGTGGGATCCTCCCGGACCGGGGCACGAACCCGTGTCCCCTGCATCGGCAGGCGGACTCTCAGCCACTATCAGTTTTTTTAATGGATCATGCTTTTGGTGTTGTATCTTAAAAATCTTGGCCTGGCCCAAGGTCACAAAGATTTTCTCCTATGTTTTCTTCTAAAAGTTTTACAGTTTTAAGTTTTGCTCTTAGAGCTATGATCCACTTTGAGTTAGTTGTGGCATATGGCATAAGGGGTCAATTGAAATTTTTTTTTTTTTTTTGCATATGGGTGTTCAGTAGTTTCAGAACCAGTGAAAAGATTATCTTTTCATACTGATTTAGTTTTGCACTTTTGTCAAAAAACAACTGAGCTTATGTGTGTGGGTCTCTTTCTGGACTCTATGCTGTTCCATTGATCTGTGTGTCTCCATTTAGGCCAAGAAATCTGTTGTCATCTAGGATGTTTTCAAGATCCCACCTTTGTAGCGGCAGCTTCCAAGATGGTGCCCTCAGTCCCCACAGCGAGTAGCTGAGGCCTCCTGCCAACAGCCTTGTGAGTGGGCTTGGATGTCCCAGGCTTCAGATACTGCAGTCCTGGTCGACATCTTGACTAGAGCCTCACGAGAGACCATGAGCCAGAAACACCCAGCAAAGCCCTTCCCAGATTCCTGACCCTCAGACACGCTGTGAGATCATCAACGTCTGCTCTTCTCAGTCTGCTAAGATTTGGGGTAATTTGTTACACAGCAGTAGGTTACTAAAGCTCTCTGTTGTTTTAAACAATTTGATGATGATGTACTTTGGTACATTTTGCTTCATGTTTTTTGTGTTTGAGTTTCATTGAGCCTCTTGGACCGGTAGGCTTATAGTTTTCCTCAAATTGAGAAACTTTTTATCCATTATTTCTTCAAATATTTTTTTCTGCCTCCCCTCCTTCCTCCAGGGGTTCCAATGATGCATGTATTGGGGCATTTGAAGTTTTCTCACAGTTTACTGTCACCATGCATTTCTTTGTCAGTCTTTTTGCTCCGTGTTTCATATTGAATCATTTCTGTTTTTCTGTGTTCAAGTTCACTTCTCCTTCCTTCTGCAATGTCTAGTATACTATTAACCCCACCAGTGTGTATTTGATCTGAGACATTTTCATTTTCATCTCTAGAAATTCACATTGGGTCTTTTTATATCTTTTATGTTTCTACTTAACACATTCAGGATTTCCTCTAGCTTTAAAAAAAAATAAACATTTAATTTGGGAATAACTTTAGATTTATAGAAAATGTGCAAAGGCGGTACAGGTGTACAAAGGTACACCTCTCACCCAGTTTCAGATTCCTGCTCATGCTTTCACATGATATTACCGTGGTGTAGGAATATAGTTTTATTATCTGTTTTAATGTTCTTGTCTATTAATCCTATCATATTTGTCATTTCTTTGTCAGTTTGGTAGATAGATTTTTTTCCTCGTATTAGGTTGTATTTTCCTGTTGATTTGCATACTGATAGCTTTGTTTTTTGCTTTTTGTTTTTCTCTTCCAATTTATTGAGATGTAGTTAACATACAGCACTGTAAATGTTTTAGGTGTACGGCATAATGATTTGACTTACATACATCATGAAATGATGATCACAGTAAGTTTAGTGAACGTCCATCATCTCATATAGATACAAAGTTAGAGAAATTAAAAAAAAAAGTTTTTCCTTGTGATGAGAACTCAGGATTTACTTAACTTTCATACAGCAGTGTTAATTATATTTATCATGTTGTACATTACATCTCTGGTACTTATATCTTATAACCACCTTTATCTAATTCCCCCTAACCCTACCCCTACCCTCTACCGCCACCTCTGGTAACTACCATTCTGATCTGTTTTTCTATGAGTTTGTTTGTTTCTTTGTTTCTGAGGTATAATTGACCTGTAATACTATGTTAGTTCCTGTTACACTACAGAGTGATTCATTATTATTACTATACATTTGAAAACGATCAACACGATAAGTTTAGTTACCGTCTGTCACCATACAGAGATGTTACATAGTTATTCACCATATTCCCTGCACTGCGCATTTCATACCCACGACCCATTTGTCTCCATCACCTATTTCTTTCCTCCCCCGACACCCTATGGCAACCACCTGTTTGTTCTCTGTGTCTATAACTCTTTTTCTGTTTTGTTATGTTTGTTCATCTGTTTTGTTGTTTAGATTCCACATATAAATGAAATCATCCAGTATTTGTCTTTCTCTGTCTGACTTATTTCACTTAGCATAATGTCCTCTAGGTCCATACAAGTTGTTACAAATGACAAGATTTCATTCTTTTTTATGGGTCAGTAATATTCCATTGTGTGTGTGTGTGTGTGTGTGTGTGTGTGTGTGTGTGTGTGTGTGT